>NC_054057.1:24645815-24799315 GCF_017639655.2 Falco naumanni | reverse complement strand
AGAGACTAACATGAAGCACTAGCCAGGATTATGGTAATCAATTTTCACAGCTGCATGAGAATTCTAACTGGAGTAGTTTTGTTCTCTAGCATCCCAGGTCCTGGAGTCAACTTATTATGCAAGGAACTCATGTCCTTTTGCAAAAAAGACTGCTTAGCCAAAAAACTGTAATGTGGCACATACCTGCCATGCTCCTCAAAATGAAAAACAAATAGAAAGGCACCCAGATGGGCTATTTTTAGTAACTGCATGGTTTCATAGGCCTAATTTATAAGTAATGAACACTTGGGGCTGCCAATCTATGAATAGTCTTTGGAGGAGCTGCTTGGGCCCCTCTCCAACCTCTCTTCCTGACAGGAATTTCTATGAGGGGGGTAGGGAGTTTATAATGAACTCACCCTGACATCTGGGCTGGGGGAAGCTAACAGGCTGCCTTTGTTCCCAGCAAATCCAGTGGTTTCCAGTACACTCCACAGTCCCTCAGAATATTCTTGCTTCAGGAAGGGAAAGCAAAACCATGAGGAGATACTGAGTATGGTAGCAAAAGCTGGCCCCCACTTCCAGGAGGATACACATACAGAGGAATGGCAGGGCCAGCTGGCTGGACAATGCCCCCACTGTGGCGGGCAGGATGTCCCATGTGATGATATCAGATTGGAAGGTTGCCCAGCTTGCGTAAGCCCGTCACATAGCTTCTGAGGAATAGCACAGGCTATATTTAGAGAGGGAGAATAATAGATGAGACACATGGTGCCTGATTCTCCTTCAGCCTCAAGTCTACTAGTATACATGAACAGACTGCCATTAATTTCAATGGCTAAGACTCCTCCATTTCAGCACCAGTAGCATGACTGACTTTACAATGCTAATGGAAGTGAAGTTCAGACTAAGTAAAAAGCAGGCAGTTTTGTTCTATGTGCAACTGAAGCTTTAAAAATAGCAGGGGAAAGAGCAACTGTCTTAGCTCTCCCCTTCCTGCAAGGGCCTGTTAACACATCGAAAGCCTTTTCTGCTTGACTTACTAAGACGTCGTTGAACTTCTCCAAAAAAGTTTATTTTATAAATAAACTTTGTTACTATGGTTGGTCAGAGTTGAGTCTCTGGTCAGAGACTGAAGCAAAGTCCTTTTGATGGGTTAGTCATTCTTTGCACTTTAAACCTAAATAGCTGGAGCAAGAAGAGTTGAAAGCATCTTGGGCTGAGCCCAACTCCTTGTCTTACAAGAGCAGTGCAAAATTATTTACAATGCAAATGAAAATCAATTTATGCCTGTTCCTTGTCCATTATGTGAAACAGACCCTGCTTTGTAATGCTGCTGATCTCTGTATAGTCATAAACCAGAGATTTATTTGCTTCTCATCTCCAGCAATTAACTGCTACAGATGTCAGACAATTATGCTGAATGAGCGTGCTGCGCCTTCGTTAGTTTTCTTCTTTTGTCTGAGTTGCCGATTTTGAAAGCTATCGAAACCCCACTTAAAGTGCCTAAGATCAGAAACAAGCCCAGGGCAGCAACATGGTATGATACTGGAATAAATAAAGCATTTGTTGACTCATGACCCATCTAGATCAGAAGCCCTCAAGACTGTTTTATGCTAAAATAAATAAATAGATCTCTGAAGTTAACTGATTGCTCCATGCAGGGCAGACTCAACACTTTGGGTAACATTTGCCTCAACAGCACAGAAGCAGGCAGAGAGCTGCCCTGCAGCTCTGCTGTTCCAGACAGAGGAGAATCCAAGCAGGGCTATGCCTGCTCCCTACCACCTGCTCTCCCCACCTTCTCCAAAGAAGACATGTCAGCACAGGGCAGAAAGCACAGCCTTAGGCTTCTTTGAATTATACAGAGGGCTAAACAGTCCCCAGCTGGCTCAGGATCAGAGGAATGGACATAAGTTGCTTAAAGCCACCTTTCTCACTGCTTACCAGATGCTTTTCAGCTGTTCAGAGGGCAAAATAGGTTCCATAGAGAAGCTACCCTGGAACACAGCTTGGGATTCATTCTCTGACTCCTTATGTCATGATGTACCTCCTGTGACCTGCCTAAAAATGAAATCCAGTGGTACTATGCATGTCTTAAGATGCTCCCTTGCTAAGCCTTCAGCTGCTCTTCACTTCATGCTGCACTGATACCAGTTCTTAATTAAAACAGAGTGAGCCCAACATTCATAGTAGTGATTTTGATTTAACAAGACATAGGATTGTGTCATCTGAGGGCACAGTTCATACCTTCTTAATGTGAAAGATGGTAAGCATAGGCTTACCTTCTTTTTGATCAATTGAAGCAAACAATGACAAACCATTATCATCAAGTGTAGCTACAACAAAGTGGCCAAGTTTATCTTGCAGTTCCCCACACTCACACTTTTTAAATATTGAAGTCTTGATGTGAACACTAATTTAAGTGATGGAGGGCCAGTCCCTCTGAGACAAGAAATCACTTTTCTAGGCATCGATTTCCAGGCAATGGTATACAATGTCTCACTTGAAGTCATTTGGGGGAGTACTAGCTGCAAAGCATTTCCTATGGTAGCTGCAAGGAAAATGCGAATATTTTAGCAATTCACAATAGTTTCACCCACTTCGATACTGCTAAGTGTGGCAACTTAACTTTTCAGGCTGTGGTGAATTACTAATGAAGTAACTTGGAGACATTCTTGTGTCGGGTTCTATTGCATGTAATAGAAACAGAAAATGCAGTACAGAGCCACAGTCATGATTTAAGGTTATTTAAAAGTTATTTAAAGTTCTTTAAAAACTCTGAATCTGCTACTCCAAGTCCAGCACAATTTATTTCCGTGTGTGTGACATTCCTGTATTGGTCTGTAAGTGAGCATTTAGGACAAGATTTTCAAGATGGTCCAGCCTTTTTACTCTTAGTGTTATGAGATCACTGTTCTTAGATGTCACTGCCTTTCCTGCTGTACAGGCTTGGGAAAATATACTTTCTGCTTCATCTGTAACTCTTTCATCTTGGATCTTTCTTTCTCTGCAGATCTCCACAAGATCTGACAAATTGTTTCATCTATGTTAAACTACAACATAACATCACTGATCAGTCAGAGCTGGCCTTAAAGTGATTTTTGTTACCATTTTCTTCAGGCACTGTTTGCTATGATCTCAGCTGCACAGAGGCATTGCACTCGCTTAGAATCTGGAGAAAGCATCCACACAGGGGTCCTCAGTGGAAAGGAGAGATCCCATCTATTGCAGACTCATTACTGAGCACAGAGAAAAGAGTTAGAAATGGAGGTTCCCTCTGCCTGAGCTGAGAGATTTCCGATGCCAGGTGGATTCCTGGGTAGTATCTATCTGTACACTGTATTTTGTGTAATGACAATACACTCCTAGATATGACAATAAGAAAGCGGAAAGCATGAGGACAGTAGTCCGATCCAAGTGGGCCAAAGTCACAATGTGGGTGTGGGACAAGTAATTTTCTGGGAACACAGAATTCTTGAATTGCTGGAAACTGCTCCAAATTTGTGGATCTGGGCTTTCCAAGCTCATCCTGAAAGGCTGACACCCATGGTCAACCTGATCAAACCATTAGACCTGCCTCCAGACACCTCTGTGCCCTGGGATGTGACGCATCTTCCAAACTCATACTTGAACCACATGGTAGCACTTTTCAGAATGCAGATGCTGGCACTGACAATGAATCAGATGTTTGTTAGTCCAAAAAGACTTTAATGAAAAGAGCAATGGCCTTTATCCATCTCCCTGGCAGCTTCCAGAAAACAGGTAGGCATGAATCATGCTTCTCGTCTCAGCTCTTGCATTGGGGATTAAAGAACTGAACATGGGCCAGGGACATAGCACCCACTTTATGTTGTAACTGCACAAGTCCATGACTCCACTGCATCTGAAAATATCATGTGCAAGAAAAGCGTCAAGACTGTTCTTGGTTTGGGGTCCCTTGGCTTGAAGGGGAAATTTTGCTGATGGGAAATGGGATAGATTAGCTTCTCGCTACCCAGCAGAATATTAGTCTGCCAAGAATGATCATCTTCAGTTGACCCAACTCACCATCCCAAGGAAGGTGTCTACACATCCCATCATTTCCAGTCACCTGTCTTCCCTCTGTTGTAAATTCTTATACCCCAGGCACAGTGGTGGCTCCCAGTAACCTTTTAAAAACAGAAAGCCATCTTCCTTGGGGATCATCCTAACAAGGCAGCAGAGTTAACACTCCTACACATAAACACATGTAACAAACAAAACAAATGAACTGAAGTGGACACAATACACTCTGGGATATGGAGCATTAGTCCCTTGATGAATACTGGTTTGCACAGGAGTTGTCATGTGTAATTTGGAAAGGTGTGATTGGGTGTTCACATGAAATCTGGGTCAAACTTGCATTGCCACAGACGGCAGAAATACTTAGATCCAGTATTAAAAGTGGTGGAGCTTTTCTTTGGAAATACAGAAATCTTCAGAAAGGAAATACAACACAAATGCCTTTATGTTGCAAGACACACACACACACACACAAAGTTGGAAAAATCTGACACTTTTTAAAGCATTGACTGTGAGTTCACATATACAGCAGAAATACAGACAAACCAGCACACATAAGCATGCCTTCACATGCTTATTGTTGCTAGCAGAAAGATCTTAGAGATACTTTCCTGAAGGATCTGCAGTATTTACAGCATATCTGATAGCTGGACTTGTGCCAATGGTGCTCACCTGGTGTATAAATAATATAATTTCCAAGACTAAACAAAATTTGTCATAGTGGAGAAAACAATGCAAAAGGTTTTCCTCTGTTCTTGACAAATAGGGCTTTGAAACTTCTAAGTTTGTGGCAATACTGTTTCTCAGGGTTCCTGACATGTAATTAAATGAACAAAATTGTTAAGTGTATCATGTGCTAGGGCAGTACACCTAGACAGAGTATTTTAGCAAGTTAATTAGATGCATGGTAGGAAAGCATTATATTCATTTGTTTTGCAGGAATACTTTATTCAAAACTATGTAAGAGCTGAATGGGTAGATTTTAATCTAGCATTTCAAATTCACTCTTCTCGGAGGGCAAAATTACAATAGTCACCTATAGATAAAAAAAATAAGTTTATGTGAAAGAGAAGCATTAAGTGTTGGAGACTTAAGTAAGTCAGTGATATTTAAGTAGCTATAAACAAAGCCTTCAAGGCCAGTTTGGTACCAGGCCAAATGAAATATCCAGACCTTACCACTCCTGCTTCTTGGAGTTCTCTTCATTCCGCTTCTTCCTATATCATGTTGTCTCTTTCCCTCTCCCTGTACTTTAGTAGAGGCAACAGCAGCGAAGAGCTTAAGTAAGAGGTAACTGCCACAATGTGGCACAGACATGGTCAAAGGAGGCTCTGTAAGGTCCCTAAATGGACCATGAGAGAATTGTCCTGTCAAAATCCTCCTGAACTTTCCATGGGTCCTCTCAACACAGTTTAGGCACTCCTAAATGCTTTTAAGTAATCGGAACTTGCATGGGTAAAAATCGTACCTCTCTGAGTCAGACAGTGAACCTCTTTTCAATATAGAACAGCTCTTTGGGGATGGGTCTGCCTTCACAGTAGCGTTCCTCAGGTTGTAGGAATTCTTTATCTGGACAGGTAGAAAGCATTGAGGGGGAAGAAACTGCTCATCTTGAGTAAGATTTTATCAGAAGCTGAAAAGCAGAAAAATGAGTTTGTGCATCCTAGTCACTGATGTTTTCTATCAATTCAAAGCAATGCAGGCTTCCAAAAAATCCTTTGAAAGAATTTTTAGAAAGCCTCTGTGGTCTTTACCGTACAAAGCACATCAGACAACACTACAATTAAGGTCAGAATACGATGAATACCTAAGCTCAAGTTAGGCAACCTGTTTCAATGCTTCCTCTCCAATACTTGTACCTGAAGAGCCCATAAAATAACATGTCTGAATGCAGGCCTGTGCACCAAAATAAAATCTTCACCTTGCAAAAAAATATACAACTTCCACCTTGCTCTTTCATGCCAAGGCAAGCTGGGGAGGTAGTAATGGGCTCTGATAGGCACTGCCTGAAACTGCTACATACTTTACATTCAGCTGAGAAACGTTCAGAAGATGCATGATTCTTTTTTTCCCCTTGAAAACACTGTAGAATGTCAGAGAAATTACTCTCCATCTGATCCTTCTAATATCAGCAATTTCCTGGTTTGACATCATAAGAAGAGTGAGCACAGGGACCTTTGTCAAAGAGATAACCATACCCCCGCCACCAGGAGCACAGCCTGCAAGTCAGTACAACTTGGCGGTGCGGAGCGGGGCAAGTGCAGGGCTGGGGTGCGGAGCTGGCAAGCTGGAATGGTGTGCGGAGAAGGCGGGCCCCTAGGAGCTTTGAAGTGAGTGGGAGGAAGGGGCTGTCAGAAGATTTTTTGGGAGGCTTTTTTGTTTGGTTTGGTGTTTTTTTGTTTGTGTTGTTGTTTGTCCTCCCCCAAGCCAACTGGGCAGCGCAGCAAGATGCAAGGTTTGGAGTGTGTGTGAAGGGTGAAAAGGGAGCAGATAAAGAACAGGGTCCTGCCTCGGGTAGGAAATGTGTTGGCACCCTGGGGAATATAAGAGAAGAAATGTAAACAAGAGGCACAGTTGTGCAAAACTTTGGAACTGAAACCACATGTAGCTCATCTTTGATGCCCCAGGTAAGTGAAAACTAGTTCAAATTCTTAGTGCAATAATACCTTGCTCACATTATACATGCTGGCCCTGACTTATGTGGAGCGAATATAGATGCAAATGACTGCTCACAAAACCCTTTACAGAACTGTGGTCATTATTAACTAGGCAAGCATTGATGGGCTTGGCAGCTGGAAGGGGGACAAAGTTTTTTACATTGTTTTATATGGCAAAAGGAGCATAGATCTCCAAAATCATTCTTTGTAGTTCATGGCAACAGAATGTTTTTGAAAAAATTACCAACAAAACTACAACTTTGTTAAATATTACCTTTAAGTAATTTACTCTCTTGTGTGAGATCTGCTTTTTTGTCCTTGGCTATCTTAATGATGAGTTCTTCAAACAGCCAGTTAAAGAATTATTAATTGTTGCATATGAAACTGTAGTTAAAGCTTAACAAGCCTAGCAATTCCTTTCATTCTCATGTTTTTAACTGAAATTTTATCTTTCAGGGGAAGTTGAAAATAACCTTCAGAAAATGTCACAAAGAATTACCCTCTTCCAAAAGTCATCAGTGGGCTTGGGATCAAACTTCTATTTTGGCAATAATAGTACCTACTCCAGTTAAAAAGGCATCATTTACTCTAAATATGACTTACTCAGAGGCATTTAGGTAAGTCAAATGGCACAAATGTGATTTTGAAAAAATTGCACTTAATTTTTATTTTAGTAGAACTAATGACAAATATAACAAACAAAAAAATAGGAAAAATGGCTAAGCCAAATAATTAGTTACAAAACTCAACAGATCTACTCTACATTGAAAAATGGGCTAAAGACACATGAAATATTGTTTTATGGGGAATATTTAAGGAAGTAAGCTTCTGTATTTGAGAAAGTTCTCTTTCAAGAATAAAAAGAGGAAGAAAATATATATTATAGTCTTCAGTAAATTGCTTTTAGAAGTCATGTTGATTTTAGAACCATAAATAAGAAAAAGGCTTTGTAATCATCCATTCATTTTATTATAGTGCTTCAAGGTAGAATGTAGTTTCCAATTCTTCATATACTGCAACTTCATGTACCTTTAAGTCTGGATTCCCTGAGTTTAATCCTTCATTTGAGAATGACTTGATGATTATATCTTAAGCTGCAATAAAGATTATATATATTTTTTTTGTGGGGAAATGTATTCCTAATGACTTAAAAGGAAAGCAGCCCATATATACTACATTGTGTTGCTTGTACTGACTATAATTAAAGTGGAATACAATTCCCAGTTTTCTGTGCTATACACAGGCCAATAGTTAATTTCTTTCTATCTTCAAAAGGCACAGCAGAACATGAAAAAAAAACTGTCTCCAACAGACAGCTGGAGGTTGCTGTGATAATTTTCCTAGTAGCTTGGGTCTTTGAAGAAAATATAATCTGTAGTGCTGATATGTGCAAAATCTGTTGTAGCTCAGTTTCTGCTAAATAAGAATCAGTAATAGAACATAACCATATAGCTTACATACCACTGCAGGAGGCTACTTACTGTCTTGTTAGGAATATAAAAAAGGTAGATGTCATCTATTTAGGTCAACTAAGAACTTACATGTAATGTCACATATTTTTAAACACAATTAATTTGAAACACTAACTTCGTTATTTAAAAAATAGAAATCTTTCATACAAGAGTTAAGGCAAGCCATATTCCTTCCATATCTGGACAAGCTGATATATTTCCCAGGGGGAATACCTGAGTCCATGAGGATCCAAGTTTTTAAAAATACATTTCCCAGTATTTGTAATGCAGAGATTGTCATCACGGGCATAATATTTAGAATTTAGAAAGTTAACAATTTTTTTCTTGTCTAAAACACAGGTTGATATATAAAAAAAATAATTATTTGTATAGGGGTTTCATAGCAGTTAGAAAAATAAAAGCAGAAATTTTAAAATGTCACATGCAAACTTGATTTGTTTAATCAATATTCAGAACTGTTTGAAAATTAGTTCATAATGGTCAGGGTCTGTGGAGCACAAGTTCAAAACTATCAGTTCAAGCACTTTCTGTCAGGGATTATGAAGGCTTTGAGATTTTGTCTTCCAAATAAAGGCAAAATTACTTCATAATAATCAATAGCAATCTTTGGAGGAAGATTGGTACAGGTATGTAAATCACACACTGATACTTAATTTTGTTATATTTTTTCCAGAATGGCATGTAGTCATAGGTAAAACATTAGCTCTATTAAGAAAGATTTGTTATACAAAATAATCTCTCTCTCTTTTTATCTTCTTGTGCACCTCTCAATGTTTCTGACTTATAAATTCAGAATGAATTTTTTTTTAAATTTACAGAATTACAATTTTCATTCTGCAAATAGCCAACTTGACAATGTAATTTTTGCCAAAGTTTTCAAGCATTTTGTTTCTGTTCCAGCACAGAGTAGAAACGCTGGGAAATCTTGAAAGCAGCCACAAATTTCTATTTGCTTCTAAGAGGGATACAGCCTTTCAATACAGAACTTTCTGGAAGCTGCTTTTTTAGAACCTTTAATTCTTACTGTTTATAGGCTGCATTAGGCATTAATTCAACAAGGTCCTCAAGTGCAAAAAATGCATTTTAGTTACATGTAGCTTGCCCATGTGATATTCTGAACTAGTACAACTATGCGGCTTTTTGGTAGAGAAGTTGGTTAAGATGTGTGGGTTGTATATTTCTGGGAGGATGGCATTCATTAAGGGATTAAAAAAAATGAAGCATTTTCAAACTTGTTAAAAAAAAATAAAGACATCAAGGATTGAGAACTCTTCTATACCTTTGCAAACTCCAGGGTTATTAAAAATACAAAGCTGACAGTGTCTGTTATTTCTACAAGATTTGAGGAAAAATATGGGCAGCACATATACTGGCTGGTCTACCAGGAGGTTTAGGCAAAAGGAAATGAGCCTTTGGAAAGACAAAGCAAATAAAACCATAGGCAGGTTGCATGAAAATTGGTGAAACAATAGTAACACACAAAGGCATGTGGCTCCAAGGGTGATAAAGAGGTGTAAGAAGAACACAAGACAATCAGACACCAATTATAATCTGATATGATTGAACTCTCCTTTGACAAAACACAAAAGAAAAAAAAATCCAAATTAAAATACTTTTTGTTGATGTAAGAAGTGCTATACTCCTGTTTAAATAGATTAAAAAAAATACATCTTGAACTTTATAGCAAAAGATGTTGTGGGTATAACATAGCCTGCCATTATTCTAGTTTCTCCACGCATCCTCTGCCCAGTGCTCTTCCTATACGACAGCTTTGCTATTCCATTCTTGGCTTATCCTCACTGAGGGCTGCCAATTGTGCCAAACTATGCAGATCACCTACAAGGCTTCAGCAGGTGAGGTTGAAAAGTATGTATCTCCGCTTCTTGAGGAGAGGTGGGCAAAACTGATTCCTGGGAAAAGGGCACTTTACCATCTATGGCCCAGCAGCTTCTCCTTTTGCAACAGAGATGTTGTTTATCTGCCAGATTTAAAAGGGCAGTTGAATTTTTATCTGTCGTTATTAATCAGCTTCAGCTTCTGGTGGAATTTAGTGAAATGTTCCTATTGAATCACTGATACATTGAAAAACTGATGCACTGAAGACGTGGCGTGCTGGAAAAATTGCACTAAAGACTCCCAAGTCAAATTTATGCCGACAACTATAATGTAGGTTCAAATTTACTGTAATGAGATACAAGGGATTATTTATTAAAAATAGAAAGGAATTCACGGTTATGGAATTTCAGAGGGAATTTTTACATCTTATGCCACTATTGTTTTGTTTGCACAGAAAATATTTTACTTCAAAGGCTGTTGTCAGGTCGCTTAGGCCTTATATTTAGTGACACCTTGTCACCGCTTCAGTAGGAAACTTTAATTTCCTATAAGTATTACGAACCCAAGAAAAACAGTTTTTCTTTGAATTTGAGCATTCCCTTTCAGCTTTTGCATTCCAAACATTTCAACTCAGGAATCAGTAAGTGAACTTTACTAGAAACAAAAGCTGAGATTGTTGAAACTGAGTGATTCATTGTAACTGTTAGAAGTTATGTGATTTGGCACCAACTGCCGCTAAAGCTCCCCGATTAGTCTATTGCCTAGTATTGAAATTGGGTAGAATGTAAAAGTAGGAAACAAAAAGTGTAGATGTTGAAAATTTGAACTTTTTTTTTACCTGTGGCAGTGATAGAAGGCCTGTATGATTTATTATTGCTAGCAAAGCTAAAATATGCAGCAGCTCGCACAAATGGCAGCTAAGCGGCGGCTGGAGAGGCCAGAACAGCTGCTTTATAGATATGTCAGTGCAAGAGATTGGGCTGGCAGTTAGCGTGGCAAAGGCAGGTTATCCTGCAGGTACGTGTCTGCACTGATGCACGTTTAGTTGCTCCACACCAGAGGTTGGAGGCCTGCAGGACATGTATTGGCTGATAGCCAGGGAGGGAACTTGGTTCTTAGTGTTAGCTGGACTTTGGTTTAACTTCTGGGGATCATTTGGGTTCACTTTTGGGAGGCCAGAAGAGTTCCGAAGAAACTTTTGTGGGTTTTTTTTATAACAAATCTCTAGTCATAGATTTCCAAGTGAAAATGCTTGCAGCCCTGAAGCACCGCTAGCCCTGCTGTCCTCATAGCTGGTTCCTGAGTTGGGTGGCCAGCATGTGGTTGACCTGTAAGGCTTCCCTCCTGTGAGAATGCACTCCTGGAAAGGGTATTTAGAAGGGACTTCATACAGATCACCCTGCAAATGTGAAATGAGTTTGTAAAAGGGACAGGAGAGCAGGTAAGAAACAATCCACAGAGAACGGGGACCAGGAGTATAAAGGAACCATACATGGAGACATGCTGAAGGAAGATGGAGAGCTCTGTGCTAAGATGTGGCAAATGAAGGAGTGTGAGACAACCATGTCCACTAAGTGGCCAGAAGCAGCTGGGGGAAGATGTGACGCAAGGACTGCCATTCTCCTTACAGTTTTTGCTTGCTACTCCCTTACAGCTCCTTTCCAAAAATCAGACCTGCAGATCCAGTGTCAGCCATGAGGCTTGTAACAGGGACAGTCACTTCAGAAAAGAGCACAGCAACTCAGAGTAGCTGAGAACGACAGGGGCAGGGACTTACTCTGCTCTGCTGCGGCAGTGCTATCTCAAGCAGCATACAAAAAGAATGTAAGAAGCAGGATATGAGGCTCACAGCACAGTTGACAGTGTCATTGTTCCTGCACCACACTCTGAAGCATCCTACCCATCTCTGTACTTAGTGAGATCCTGCGGAGAAAAGAAGGGAGGTAAAATAAATGGAATACTTAGTTCTTATAAATGGAATTCAGTTCTTTCTTTGGAAGCTTTTCTGTTTTGGACAAAATAAGTTAA
The DNA here is from genome assembly GCF_017639655.2 of Falco naumanni. Taxonomy (NCBI): domain Eukaryota; kingdom Metazoa; phylum Chordata; class Aves; order Falconiformes; family Falconidae; genus Falco; species Falco naumanni. The sequence continues at coordinate 24,787,299 of NC_054057.1, read as the reverse complement.
GGTGGCTTGGGTCAGTGAGGCGTCTGGTGATGGAGGGATCTACAGCCTCATATGTACTTTAAATAAACCAGATACTGAATAAAATACTTGAGCAGTCTTGAACCTGGGACTGCAATTTGAGATTCCCTCTTCCCAGGTGAGTACTGAAAACCTTAAAACTGGGGTCTTGCCCACACGGGGCTGTGGATGCCGAGTTGCCTCTCCACCTGTGTTTTCAGTATTTCTTGCTGGCTAGCCACCAGTGGCTCAAAGTGCTGATTCCTCCTGGCAGGCTCCTAGTAATTTTTGGACCCCATTCTAAGATGTCTAATTCAGCTGCTACAGCATTGCAGACAGGCTGCTGGACTGCTTAACGCAGGCTGCTGGGCTCCCGCTCAGGGGCCTCAGGTGCCTACCTCTAATCACTCTGCAAAATCTGGCCCTGGGACTGTAATAAGACACTGCTGGAAACAGAACCAACTGCCTGCACTTGGGAGCAGAATGTCCCATGTTTCACCAGTACACCAAACAAAATTAATATTCATTTTATCATTAAACTCAAAATGTGATGAATTCTCAAAACAAATATACAGTACATGGTGTTAGGCCAAAGGCATTTCTGATCCCAAGGTATTATTAAAGTTTCAACGTTTTGGCCCCTACTGATTTCTTTCATGCAATTCTTAGAACTATTACTCAGACGGTCCATGTTAACTGGCAGATGCCCAATGGCAATATATAAAGTACATATTTTACTGCAGTTTCTTAACTGGATAATTGATGGATTATGAGAGCTAGTATAAAATGAACACCATCTTGTCCTTAACCCCTCCTCCTAGGCTGGAACCTTTCATATTGGTGCAAAAGAACAATCCTATAGCCCTTTCAGTATTCCTGATATCTCTGATAAGTTTTTTCACTATCAGTTTTTTCCTTTGGAAGGTGCCAAACCCCAGGTAAATCAGAAACTTTTATGTAGTCTTAGTAAAGATGGGGGGGGTGGGGTACTGGGCACCCAGTTTCTGAACCAGTTGGCTTCTGTGCACTGTTTCTATAGTGTAAAGAGGAAAAAATTGCCACCTGCAACAAGGGGAGCTTTTCCACTGGCAGAAGTGGAGAAAGCACAGTGACACTAAATTCTGTCCCTCCAAAATCAAAGGCAAATCTCTTGCTTATTTCATTTTATAATATGTAGCACAATTTTTTGGATCAATGCTTCCTTGAAAACTGCCTCTTCAAATATGATTAAGAAACACACTTGTGTGTGTTTTGAATTGCATTAAACACAGGAAGCTTTTACCATTCCTTTCCTTTGGAAGGTTTTCATTAGAATATCACCAGCACAAGGTCCTATGCAAGTTATTCACAAGCCTTTTTGTTTGCCATCTGTATAGGGATGAATTTCAACCCTGAGTTTTAGAAAATAATTTTAACTCTTTCTTGAAATGTAAATTAAGCCAAGTCTCTAAGCCAGGTTTCCAACTGAATGGCAGTAGAGCTGAAAAAAATATGGGTAAAAGACAAGAAAAATAACAAGGTCATATAAGCTGTTTCCCAATTTTTAGTGGAAGGGAAAGAAATAACACACATCCATAGCGGTGCCTTCCAGCAACAGGCAAAGGCTCTGAACTTCCCACCCTGTGCACTGTATTCAAATATGTGTAATGCGTTGTGTCAGAACAGGATGGTCAACTGTAAGTACTGAAAAATAGTGAGTCAGCCTCTTTCCTCATAATCATGGGGTTTCATGAATAAAAAATGTTTGCCTTTAATTTGCCTTCTCTTTTTTTTTTGTGTTGACCTTTTGAATGTCATTTTTTACTTAATTTCTTTAGCTACAAGGACAGGACATATTTGTTTTTAAACAAAAGCTGACATTCTCACATAATAGGATGAGTTCAAGCAATGAGGCGTAAGAAAAAATCCATATATCATAAGAATTTTATCACAACAGTTGGCAGTGCTTCTAAACTGTCCACAGTTCTTGCTGATTTGATCCTCTTGAATACAGCCTTTTATATTATACATACAAAGAGCTGCTAATTATTTAGTTTTTCTAGCACAACCCAGTGTAAATATCACAGTAAACCTTATTTAATAAACCCTATCACACCATGCTTAAAGAAGCTTTAGAATCTGGCAGATAGAAAGCCTATATTCAAAAACGTTCCTCCTTTTTGCCTCACAGAATGATGTTTGGCTTTGGACGTGAGGTAAGAATACCCATTTTCTTTTTAAAATCCTCATCCCCTCCTGAAAAATCCCCATTTCCTTCCTGGTATTTGCATAATGAGCAAAACCTTTGGCAGTCTGCCAGGTTAACTCCTGGCCACACAGCAGTCAGGCTGAATGGGAACCCTGAGAGCAGCCTGTCTCCTCTTAAGGGTGGAAAAGCCTAAATTTCCCAACAACCTCTTCTTTTAATGCAGTATACAATCCAAATAATTACTCTTTTCTCTGTCAAAATCCCCCCACCCCACCCTACTTCCTTCAAGCTGGAGAAGATCCAATCAGACTCCATCTAACCCCCTATGTTGCCCCGTGGGAAAAAAAAAAAGCCCCCTACTGCTAGATGATGTAGTTGTTTGGGTAATTTAAGCAGTTCTTCATGGCTGAATACTTAGGCTGCACTTCCTATTGCTGATACGTAACCTCCCAGGCCTTGCCTGAAAACTTTTCTTGCAAAATGTAAAGCCTTGGGATGCTGTACGCAAACACCACAGGTTTTAGAAGAACCCAGGTTTAGGTTACCTTACACCTCAATTCTGCCCAAATTTTTTTTGAATTATGATACCCTCTTCAGCTAAGCAAGGCTGTAAATTCTATGCAAAATTCAAATGCAAATGTAGTCTGGATTATTATTTTTTTTTTTGAGAGCTGATAACTGAAAGCACAATAATGCTATGGTTTCTATTATGTGAGTTAAACCTTGATAATCTGTTAGGGATGTTATTCCTATAGCATCCTAAATCTTGGCTTGCAAAGCAAGGCCTTGCAGGTGAGGGTAGGAATTCTGACATACCTCTGTCTCTGAACCTCACCAGTCTTAGAGGTATATGCATCCTTCCTAATTTCCTATACCTTCTAGTACCACAGAAACTACAGCACGTGTCCATATTCATCTTCTCACAGTCTTCCTCAGTAAACTTCTTTAATATCCCAACCACAAAATATATATAAATAAATTAAAAAAAAATAATGAAAGAGCTTTACTATTAAGGATATGGAGCTGTCAGGATACAGAGATTCTTACATACTATGTACTTATGTACTATGAGTACATGCTTCAATAAGATGTTTTCTACTTCCTCTTAAGACACTGAGTATTATATGCAGGTCTTGGGAATGAGGATATTGTCACTGGTCAATGGGCACAGCAGAAAAAACAGGAAGGCTCTTGTGTTTGCACTGTACTTAGAGCCAAGAGCTAGTTTCCGTACTAACGACGGGAAATGTTGAGCAATAAGAGTCTTGCTCCAAAAATGACATTGAAAATTAAATGTTGTAATGCTCCCTTTAAATTATAGGGTGAAGGATATAGACAAATAGCAAGTGAAATGGTGAATAGTGAGTTAGCCTTAACTGAGCAAATAATTTCATTTAGAAATATAGAAAAGTAATTATATTTTTATGTTTCTGAGTGAGGTCCATCAAATACTTCTGCATTCTCTATTCCAAAGCAATATTACTTGCCCCTGATATCTAGTAAATCTCAGTAAAGGATGGTCAGATTAAGCATGCTTATCTTTACCAAAACACACTGTTCAAGATCCAATGGGCCAGCTTTTGGCCAACCAGTCAGCACAATTAATTTTTTTATAAAGCTTAAATCACATGTGCACATTTTACACAAAGTACTAGAGTGAGGATAAGGCAGCATTTTTGGCCAAGCTATACTAGGGAATACTTTAATTATGAATGAAAAGTGAAGACTCTTTATTTCCACCTTGGAATGGAGGGAGAGGATGTGACTGGCTCAGAAAGTATTAATGAAAGTCTGTAAAGAAAAAAAAGTCTACTGAATTATACTCATTTAACTATTTAAGCACTTAGAAACAGAATAGATTTGACCCTCTGATTGTATCTAGTTAGAGATGCTAAATTCCAGACAAGAAACTCAGTTTAGTTTCTTCTTCGAGGAGAATATTCTTTTGATTAAGAAAATGCATTGGCTCTAGACCATCACATACCTTATTAGCAGGAGGAGAAAGGGGATTGAGAACAGTTTAAATTATTATTTAATAGCACTACAGTATTCTCTGATAACATGACATGTCAGAAATGAGACAAAAATGAAGGAAAATTGAGAAAGAAAAGAAGGAAGAAGAAACAAAGTTTAGAACAACGAAGAATTTAAAAGGGAATTGCTTTTTCTAATTCAGTGGTTAGGGTTGTGACAATAAATATGGTATTCCCCTAACCAAATGTAGAAAACTGCACTGGGTATGGTAAATTATGAATTAGTCATTCCTTCATCATCACCAGAGAGAAAGACACACTTCCAGGAAGCAATATATGTGTGACCCAAAAGCAGACAATTAAAACAGGTCATACAAAGCTTCTTCTACTTTGTCTAACTTTGTATCTAACTTCTGGAAGCCTACCCCCAAATACCGAAGTAGAGAGTAACATCTGCTTGTTGCCTAAAGAATGTATTATATCTTTATTTCTGTGTAAAATTCTCAGTAACAATATTAGGGAAAGGCAAGGTGTGAAACTTCAAATTCATATTGGACCCTATGTCCCATAAACACGAAATCTATTTCACTATTCTGAAAGAATTGTATCAGTTACTAGAGAAAAAAAAAGTAGATGTATTTAAGGTTTAAAATAGTTTATGGATATGATTGTTATTTGCTCTTGTGATATGCTTTGTCTTTTTTTGTAAGAAAAAAAAAGTAATGCACTAAATACATTACTTGCAGCTTTCCAGTGCAGCTTGATCTGTCACTTCAAATACAATTAACTTAAATGCCAACATGTAACTCTCATTTGTAATCCATTCCACAGCCAACTATCATAAAAATCTATTAAAGCAAGGTGCAAAATTTCTTACCTTGACGAAAACCTCCTATTCAAGATTTGAGAGTCATCAAGCACAATATTTACATTCTGGTGAGGGACAGAGTATTCTCTGATCCCAGTGTGACTTTTGATGTGGTAAGAAAAGGTGGGAGTCCAGAAGCTACTGAGAAAAGAGAGAAGCATTTATCTGGCTTTAAAAATGAAGGTAAGCACCAGTTTGAAATTGGGCAAGTAACGTTCTAAGGAGTTCCATTGACAAGACAAGCAACAAAGATGTATTAATCATGTGAATATACCCATATTTCTTTTGAGTGGTGATCATATTTACTCTTCATCCTTTATCCTTCTACTATAAAGAAAAGTTCCTCTCTTTGCAATAAAGTGAGCAGCACTGCATGCAGTGCTTAATAAGCAGGTAAATAATTGTTGTTATACCAAGGTCTCTTCCTGAGTGGTAGTAAGTAACATAGAGCCCATTGTTGGGAATATATAATTAGGATTATTATCCTATTTTACATCTATCACCATCAGATTGCACCTGCCATTCCCTTGCCCAGTCATTCATTATTGTGAGATAGTGCTTCAGGTTTTTTGACAAGTCTGAATAATCTGCATGACTTGTAAACTTCCTCACCTCACTCTTTCAGATTGTGTATATGTAATGAAGTCCAGGTCTCAGCAGTGATTCCTGGGGGGATAGCAGGGATGACTTTTTAACTGTAAACCCAGACCTTTCTAACCCTATCCTTTATTTCCTATTTCCTGCTGTTGCTAACCCTCAGGAAGATACCATTCTGTGGTGATCCAATTCCTTTTAACTGCCTTTAGTGAAGGATCTTTTCAAAATCTAAGTACCCCAGTCACACCTTCCTGTATGCTGTTCAGTCATCCTAAAATCTCTAGAAGAGTGCTCATGCTTGTTTGAAAATTATTTTGTGTATCTATCAGCAAGGTCTTAGTTCTTATAAGACACAAGTTAAAATTTAAAGGAAAGCTATTGTCATCCTGTTGTTTTGTGGAAACAAGTTTCTTATGATCATTTGATTTGCCTTCCAAAACTGTTTTAAAAGCAGAAATTTCAAACATATTAGATAATTTTTAAACAAAATTAGAATGGCAATAGTGGAAACCTTGATGAGAATGAAACTCTTGAAGTTACTGGTCCATAAATGAACTGGTGGAGAGCAGCAAGACTGGTCATTCTTTAATTGTGGGAAAGACTGCAATAAGGCATAAGGCAGAGAATCTTAAAACTGCTGCAAACTTAGGTCCACCCCCTTTACTAAACACTAGAGAATACACAGTTGACAGAAACCTTGAGAACAGGGGAAGCATTACTCAGGCTTTGTTTAGGAAAACAAGTTTCCTTAGTGCCAGTCCTCAAGGAACTACTTGTTCCTTAGGCCAGGAAATTATTGTATTTTACAGATGATATATCTGTCTGCAAAAGAGTTTAAAAAAATTCTAACCAGGAGCTCCTATTTCTCCATTATGAATAATCCAACTGCCTCTTGGGAAGATACTTACAGGAGCTGATAACATTTTGGAGTTTATTAGAAGGAAATAAAATAGTTCTTTATAATGGGTTCTATAGTCTTTATTTGGCCTTAGTGCTACAATACACTGATTTCTGGGATAACAAGGCTCTGATCAAAACTAGCTGGCTAGGGTTTATTTGGGCATGATGGAAGCAATATTATCAGTTTGAATGCAGCAACAAGCAGATCACCCACCTTATCTGATAATATTTGCCTGCTACTTGTTACTCAGATTTAGAAATCCCAATCTTTCAGGCTCCTCAAAGTCCTCTGTAGAGCAAGATGTTTCTTGCTATCTTCTTTGTGTTACCTTAAAATTCATACTTCTTTCATATGCTCTACAAGTAATGATGTGATAGAATTATTTTGGTAATTAACCCCAGCAGCTGACTGTTAGGTAACTAGGTAGAACTTTTAGATTTTTAACTCATAAAAGTCTAAAAAGTCTGCAACATGAGAAAAGTAGCTTTGCTTTTGTACATAGATAATACCAATATACCTGCACCTAACAGGGGATCTACAGTTAAGAAGCCCATAAAGACTGAGTGGCATGAGGCTAGTTGCAAAGAATCTCCATGACTGATCTTGGAAAGTTATCTTGATGTTGAATATGTTGAATTGTCACAGCACTAGCAAACTAACTGGCTACAACAAGGCTTTTACCATCCCATTCCAGGTTAACTTCAATAAGTAGCTCCCATACCTTGCCCCAGCACAGCCACCAATCCCCCACAAGGTTTCAACAGTTCATCTAATGTCTGTCATACCATTTAGGCCAGGCCACCCTGCTTCTTGCCTCTGCTATATCCTTGTCTCTCCTACATCCAGGGCACTCTCCTCCTCTTGCTCCTCCCTTTACTTCTTACAGGTCTCTCTTCATTGGCTGCTATCTTCCACAACATCCTTAGAGCTATTTAACTACTTAGCAGGAACCAGCCACAGCTTCATGTAATCCACATCAGCCAGCCACCACCCCTGAAGCCAGCACACAGTTGTATATTGTTAATTAACCCAGCTTCATTACTCTACATTAAATCAGGAGGCATACAACAAGATTCCTCTCTTTCCAGCTGTTTGCTCAAGTGCTTTGCAGATTAAGAAGTCCTATAGACAAATAAAATGGGTTTTTACTTGGGGTGAGATGGAATGGTGAGCCATCATTTTATGCTTAAAATTTTGATAACATTTAGATTTTTGTTAAAAGTTCTCTGCAGTATTGCTCACTCTACCCTGAAGAGGTGAACTTTTCTGTATAGTAGAACTGTGGGATAAAGAATAGAGAGAAACATGATGAATATTATGAGGTGTAAAGAAGGGCTGCTGTATCAAGTGAGAGTAGATTGTCTAGGACTCCTCAGGGCTGACCAAGAAAGTTGTAATGCATTGTGGTGGAGGTGATCTAAGTAGTGATTTTTCATAATTTCTCACAACACATTCCCTGAGAACTGAGAAGCACCACTGAAATTATCACAGAAAAGATTTAAAATAAAGAGGGCCTTGTATAATGTATCTAATTTTTGTTTGTTATGTTCTGAAGTTTTTCAAAGATTGGCTTCCTGCAATGGCAATCGAGAACATAGGGATATCCTTTCTGACCAGGTTCCTCACATGATTTACAATGGAAAGAGTTTCTCTTCCCTGCCCCAAATGTAAATTGGGCATGGTGACGAGAATACAAAATCTCCATGGATGTGATTAACTTAATGTGAATTTTTACTGCTGTGACCTTTAAGAGCTAGAAGTAGTTCCTATAAGATGGTGGATCTCTACAAGTATCCCCCTTTCACACATCAATAAAACTACCAGAGATAGCCAAAGAAGTCAGCCACATCTTATTATGGTCCTGGAATTCCACCACCCACACTCAGCTTTAGCATCCGACTGCCATCACATGTTCAGCTCTCTCAGGACACAGGCACACAATCAGTTTGAAAACAGCTTCAGAAAATGGTTTCAGATGTTCCTGCATGTCAGCTATTTCTTTGCTGCACCGTGGCTGGAGCTTTTCTTTGCTGTGAATGGAAGAAGAGGAGGGACTGAACCTCTATCTGCAGCATAGACTCGGTCACTTGAGTGCCTTAGCCAGCTCAGAGGACATTACACTGCTCTGAATTATGAGTGTTCTAAGGAGTTATGGCTTAAGCAAGCAGAAGCTCCCTGCAAAGCTCCTGGCCATTTGGAAATTGTAGGTATTTGTGAAATAGACTCTAGGTTAGATGATGTTTAGAAATAAGTCCTGTGTGAAATGTGAGATTCGTATCTACAACAGCTGAATATTCTGCCTTATTTCTTGTAGCACTTCGTCTTTTTCCTTTCTGTCTCTCCACTCTTTTGAAAATACACCAGCATCAGCTGCAGTTAAAGCATCTCCTCAAAGCTACTAATCAAGTGGGTGGCAGCCCCATGGATCCAAGGAGAACTTTGGTTACCATGTGGGGTATGTTCATGGAAACTTATGCACGTGCACACATTTCAAATCTCACAAGACCATATCTTCCTATTATTTCTGTGTGCTGCAAGGTTTCAGCTTGACTTTGACAGTACATATTTTGTGGAAACAACAAGCAAAAGTGTCCCTTCTTCTGCACCTTCAGCCCCTGCAGTCAAAGCGTGTCAACTATCCATGCCCCTTGAGGTTGTCCAGCTGAGATGCTGGAGAAAAGAGTAACTGCTCAGGCAAGGGCGAAATCACACTCCTAAGCCTACTGTAATTCACCTTTTTGATGCAAGACTGTCTTCATCTCAACCTTTCAATGGACTAGAGCAGAATAAGTGCTGCCTCCTTTCAGATTAAAGCAGCCCTGTATTCCGGATTGTCATTGATTTTCACCCAGAGGAGGATCCCTGCTGTTTCAGGAGCATAGTTTCAGGAGCATCCTCAGAGACCAAATTCCACATGTCATCCTTGCACTACAAGCTCTGCAGAAATGATGAAGGTGAAGAGCAGCAAACTGAACAAAATGAATGTGATACAGCACATGGTAATGGTATATCTTAACCATATCCCTGAAATATCAGCAGAAATTGTATGGGAGCCATAAATAACACACAAATAGTTAATAGAAGAGGGTTCTTTAATGTCTTCAGTAGATCTTGGTCAAACTATAGTTAGTACATTGCTGAACACATGTTCTAGTTACGTAAAACCAGAGCATCTTTCTTTGAATTTCGTTGTGTCTGAAATAGAACTTCAATCTTCTATGTACAGAAGAAGCAAAAAACCACTTTGGTAAACATGCAAAATCAAGGAAACATGCAATTAATATTTTCTGAGGTCATAAGCAATTAAGAAAAGCAAACAATTGTCAACAACATAATTTTTTCCTTAAGCTTCCAAGTCTGGAAACACCTCTAATCTTTTAAGTTAAAAAAAAATAATAATAAAGGAGAGAAAGCAAATACAGATTTTGAGTGGAAATACCATACATGTGAAAGTGTCCACTAAGTACATTTTTTACTTGTCCTCTGTTTCTTTTTAGACATAAGATACTTATGAAATAATTATAATCCTAAGCCTGTACACTAGGCATTTCACTGTTGTGTTCTTGCTGTCATTGCCAATAGTTTGTTCTTTGAAGGTCTAACCTCAGGTGCCAGTCATAGCCTGTTAAGGCTAGGCTACATCCTCTTGATCACCTTCCAACAATAAAATGCTATAAAATAGTTTCTGTTTTTTGAGATTCAAGTTCCATTTGGAGCTTGGAGTGAAAGGAAATTTGGAAAGAATGAAATTCAAATATTTCTGTGTTTACCCAGCTCGTCACAATCCTTGTTATTTAGCAATTTACAGTTTAAAGTTTTGGATCCTGTTTTATGGTGTTTACAGAAATTAGTTGCATTTCTTTTCATTTTAAACATTTTATTTTCATAGATGAATGTTTATTCCTAGCTTTATCCCAGAAGAAAAGTTAAAAGAAAGTGGCCTTTCCACAGTTTCTAGGTGTTTGAATCAGTTACTCTGGATCAGTATTTAAATTAATTTCCCAACAGTGAGTTTGACTGGCAGACAATTTCATAATGAAGTGAGGTAAACAAGTTGTTTAAAATATATAATTTAAAAAATGTTGCACAAGAGTCACTCGTTCCAAAACATAGTTTTGATAGAGAACTAGGCTTCTTTTGCCCCCAAATATATGCCAAAAATATGTTTGCAAACAAGGATGGACCCACATATGCAGTCACACAAAGAACGGACATGTGGAATCAGAGAAATACAACTTTTGTTTTACTTTTTAAACTATTTAAATACTATTAAGGTACTTTTCCTCCAAGTTTCCCTAGCTTCCTATGTTTTCCCTAAATTCTGTACATTTAATTTGTACCCTTGCAAGGATCTAAAATCATGATAAATGGCAATTACAATCTTTTCAATGTCTTTTCAGAGTTTTCACCCCTGTCTTGCATGCATTATCATCCACAGAAACTACCTTTTACAGAATTATAGTCCTCTCAACTCAGACTACTACTGTGGGATGAAATATTTCCTCCTTTGTTGATAATTACCTTATTTAAATCCATTCATGCCACGTGGAGTACACTGAATGTTAAGCTGCATTAATCAAACTGTTCAATTCCTGGTGTCCGTGGAAGACAGTACTTGAAAATGCATAAAGTACATTAGTACATTGAATAACTGGATTATTTCCTACAAAATGTGGATGTTTTCCAAAAGAACTCAGTAGAGAACTGTGCAAAAAACAATGAGATCTGAAAGTTCACTTCTTTCAGTCATAGCATAACTGGAGAATACTCTGAAGGAATAATTTAAAAAATTACAATACTTGTGGCCTTTAGTGTAGGCTGTACAGTTTAACACAGAAATCCAGCATGATTTCTTTGATTATGGTGGTAGAGGGAGTCAGTTGCTCTTTTTCAGCTTCTTTAAAAATAACAAAAGCTCTTGTGAATTTAGAAATCATGTTGCTCTTCTATTTAGCTTCCATAGCTGAGATATGGTTCAAAACACTGAGAGTGAATACATATTTAATAGTTTAAAGATAGACTAGTAAACTCAAGAGAAAAGATTGACGTCAAATATGGTCTTTTATCTAACTGGTTATTTTACTGCATGTTAATGCTGTACAGAAGAATATGACATTTAGATCTGTTTTCTTAAATCAAAAGAAAGAAAGAAAAGAAATGTGTACCTTATAATAAGGTATACTCTGAGTTTAAACAAAAGTATTTTTAGCAAAAACAATAGTGGAAACTTTCAGGCAAAGTCTTTTGAATTTTCCAGCTCTTTGAACTATAGTTCACACTGGCATGAACATGTTTTTTCTGGCTCTCAACTGAACACATGTTGAGAGCTGATGCATCTTTTCTTACATTTGTACCAGTTATATTGTTTCAGTGAATGCTGCACATACATCTGCAATTTAACCAGGGAGTACAATTCTCTGTATAACTTGACTACTATATTTCAGACTTCTGCATCAACACACATTTTGTCAACAACACTCCATTACAGTTTCTGGCTTCTACCTTGAAGAGCCAAAAAATGAATGAAAAAAAAAAAAAAAAAAAGTCAGCATCTTTTTTTAATCATGTTTGCTCTGTTCTTGCAAAGAGCAACCATAAGCTCCAATTTCTTTCCTTTCAGTCTGATAATAGCTCACAGTATTTTCACATATTACATTCTCTCCATAGTCTTCCAATCAAATTATTTTGTTTTAGTGCTCTTCCATTCTGGTTACTTATATCTCAATGACCTATTGATCTTTTATGTGCTGACCCTGGCCACGCAGTCCTCAGATGCAGATACACAGCAGCTGTTAAGAACAGTTAGTTATAGGTACAGCATGTTTTTAACAGATCATTTCAAGAGAACAGTCATGTAGTATTTAGAGTAGAAAAATCAGCTTGACCGCATACAATTTTCAGATCAGATCATAGGAAGAATATGTGAAAGATCCATAGGCTTTTATATCTCCTCTGCACCTTTTGAAGTCACTAATTCAGAAAGAAGGTGGAGTAAGTAGATAAGCTGGAATCATCACCTTCCTTTTCACTCCTGTTGCACTTACTACTCAAATGTACTTTTGTTCAATACACATATCCATGTTTTCTCCTTTCCATGGCATGTGAGTCCCTTTGTAAGAACTCAGTCTAGCTGGGCTTTTACTGGGTTTTCACACAATTCAGACTGGTTTCCTGAGCAGGTCTTTACCAGTCCTTTGTTGCCCCAAATAAGCTACTACAGTCAGCACATTCCCCTGAGAAGGAGCAGATTTTGGAATCTCTGTACAGTGCTACTGATTGTTTGCACCCATCTGCCCAACACCGCCAAGTGGTTGTGCGGTAGATCATGGTGCTTCTGTGAAATAGTGTCAGAGCGTCTCTTTGCTCAGCTGGTCTTTGAATTCTAAAGAGCCTGGTTAAACTGCTATTATGAAAAGAAGAAACAAACCAAGAAATGACCCAAATGAACAAACAAGAAAACAATCCCAAGATGTTAGATATAGAGATTTCCATTTTTACAATTTACATTGTCATACATACCAACAGGAAAAAATACATGAGAACCAATTAAAATTCATTGAATGCATTTTCTGAAATCAAATAAGCAGCGAGAAGGAAAAGAAACAAAACAAGTCCACAACTCCACACCAGCAAAACAGAACCAAAAAACCCTAGCAACAGTGATGACTTCAGTGAGCAAAGCAGGACAATGTTATCTGGCTCCCTGCCACTGGCAGTTCTATGTTTTTCAAGCATCACTTGCAGCATGCTCTTCAGATTATTGATATTTTAATTCCATTCTCTTTGGGTTGGAATTGTGTTCCAGAAATAACAGAACATACCCATTTCTGATCTGTGTTCTAGGAAGAATCTTGAAAACTGGTGACAGTTTTAGGGATATTTTTTTTTAATCTGACCTTTGAGCATTTGTGATGCAGCAAATCAAGGAGGGAAACATGCCTATTTGTGCATCAGTTATTTATCATATTTACAGTTTCTTCTCAACTGTTGTCCATTGTAGGGTATTTCACAGCTCTTCAGGGAGGAATCCATTCTAAAACTCTATTTGCTTTGTGGTTTTCATAAGGCTCCAATCTTGATTGAGCTACCTAAATTTTGCCATAATGTGTCTTAAATGATAAGAACATTAGGGAAGCTGATAGATAAGTAAAGGATTAATATTAAACAAAGCAATATAAAGCATGAAAAATCTGAGTCAGGGTTTCAAAGGTGTATGTGGTAGAACAAAGTGGATTGATCCTCTGCTATTAACATTCAGTGTTTACAATACAACAGCACTTAGAAGATACTCACACCCAATTAATTCCCTGGGACACAATGAGCACTGCTGCTGCCTCATATTTTAGGTAATTTCTGCGATTAGATGTTTCATAACTGAATAGTTACTACTTAAACTAAAGAGGTGGGGTAAAGAGCTATGGATAGGACGCTTTGTACCAAAACCCCCAAATCTTGTGCTCTATAAGACTCTGTAAACATCAGAACCATTTTTTATGTTGCTTCTTGTATCCTCCCATTCAGTATTCAGGAAAAAATTGTACACAGTCTGAACAGTCCTGAAAAAATGTAAGTATTTATAGATGTGCAGACAGTGAAATAAGCCCAAATATTCTTGACTGGTTAAATGTAGTGTAAATGATATTTGACTTTCTAAATAATCACTTTGTCTTCCCCCAACCTTAGCAGTCTGGTGAAGTTCATAATAAGGAGAATTATGAGAATTAGGGAAAAAACCCTCCACAACCCACTTTCCATGTGTTTCCATGTCTCTACGGACATCTCATGAACATTTATTTTTCATCACTGTTCCTTACCTGCTTCCAGATAACCAGGCTTTTTATCTTGGAGACAACATGGAAAAAGCACAAAGTGAATTCCTTTTATCTAAAGCTGCAGCTTCTTGTTTCATCATCAGTTCTACAACTCTACAACAGATCTTTGTGTGCTAGAAACAAAGGCAGGAGAGATTTCCTTTTGTTTTATCCACCAATGCATCTCCTGATCCTACCATTGACTTCTCAGGTTGGCACCTTGGGTAGACTACATCTAGGACTTCATCTTAATATATAGTCTTAACCTCCTTCATAGCTTCCACTTTGCTCCACTGCTGCCTTCCTTTATATTTCTACACACAATTGTTTTCTTTTAGTTATGTCTCACTTGTTTAAATTTAAATAGAACCAACATTTTCATTCTGTTACAACAGCCAGGAAGAATAAGACTACCCTGTTTCAGTATGTTTCACCATGTTTATGCTTATCTCACCATTAGCTTTCCTTGCCTGCCTACCCTGCTAAGTCCCTGTGTACTATGGACAAGATTAAAAAAAAAAAAAGCCCAGGCCTGTTAGACCTTTACAATTAACTTACTCAATTTTCATCAGAATGTGTGCATTGAAGGTATTACAAACTTTCCTTCCAGTCTGGTAAGTTGACACCAAAGGATCAGGCTGCATTTTTAAAGAAAAGTGATGTAGCTGGGTGGGGTTTTTTTTGTCTATTTTGTGCTCTTTTCTTTTCTTTTCTTATTTTATTTATAAAGGATAAGCATGGCTTGCTTAACATCTCTGCTTCGATAGATTATGAGTAAGTCACTTTGTACAGGCATTAATTGTTGACATTTACTTGGGGTTTTGTCTTTTTTTTGCACTCCGTAATTTATTTGTTTTCAGTCAGTCAAGTCTTTAATTTTGAAAAGATCATTTTACTGTATTGATTCAGCCAAACATCTGATTGAAGTGAAAACTGAGAAGATCACAAATGCTGCATTGTAGGAAGGAAAAAGCACCTCTTGGATCAGGGATATATTGGACTTTGATTCATTACAGCATGAACAAAACCCCAGCAAAACCAATAGAGGGATATAACTGACCACTGAGCCTGTGGATATGGATGTCCACCTCCCGAAGCCCTCTTCCTCACAAAGAAGCAGAAGGAAGGGCAACTGGAGCAGCTGCAACTTTGCATCAGCAAAGAGTGTTGAAAGACAATTCTGCCAGCTCCCAACCTGAATGAAACTCCACAGACGGTTTGCTCCGGTTTTGTTAGGCGTTGGGCCACGGTCCATTGCCCATGTTGATGCAATGACTATGTCAATGTGATGACAGAAATGCCTCACCAAAGATGAGATGGTTTAGAATCATTTCACCAGTCTCTTAAGCATGTATGTGATTTTCATCATCTATTCCTGTTTTGTTGTTCTATTGTTTTAAGACCACCATGTTTAATGCAGAAAGAATAAATTCAATTCCTGCTTTCAGTTTTAATGACAATTATGCCATTCTGTCTACTTGCCATGAACTGAGTATTGGTCCCATTTTTTCTTTAAAGTTCCTGTGCTGAAAGACAGCTTTCAGTAATTATGGGTCTGCACTGTCACTAATTTGGCAAACTGAGAACAAAACCCTCTATTTTGCTTGTGCAGTTGTAGCTGGGAATATGAGCACGGCCTACAAGCGAAGGTTCGTCAAGCAGCATGGCAGATGTCAGAAGCGGGGTGCTTAGCCACGGCTTTCGACTGGCAGAGCTTTCGGGCAGATTTGTAACCAGGGCAAGGGAACTACCTTTTTCCTGGTGGATGGCTAGAACAGAAAGCGATAGGTTTATGCTACAGTTTATGCCATTCACTTACATGGTTAAAAATATCCCAGGCACCAGGCGACATATGAAATCCATAGCCAAGTACAGTGTCAGTCAGAACTTGACTAGGTGCCAGTGAACAGCTGCAAATTTTGGACTTTGGTGAAAGCTCTGAAGCCAATGCACCTATCCTGCCACAAAAAAAGATTCAAAAAGGGGAAAAAAAGTACCCGTGTGAGTTAAAATATTGAAATGGAACATATAATGAACTTGTGTAGGCCATTAAAATTGAAAATTTTTATGATTTGTTAGCCTGAATCAATGCTTTTCTCATCAGTAAATTGATAGAGAACTTAAAATTTTAGCCTGGTCAAAACCTGCTAAGGCTGATGCAAAGGCTCTGTAGCATTTAGCTTTAGTCAGACCTTAAGAAGCAACACAATCACTGGCCACAGTTATCTATAGTTAAAAGTGATAAGTCACTTTATTAACAGTTTTCCTTGTCTTTTTTGCTTTTCTTCTCATATGCTGAACTACATTAAAATGTACTCACTGAAATACTGGATATAAATCCTTAGTTGCTATTGTATATCTCATGAAAAATTAAGTAATTTTTAACAATACATTCTTCTGTTAGGTTATAAATTAAAAACTATGAGTCACTAGAACAAGTAAGAGTTCTCTGATTTCATTGATTTCAAACAGAGACAAAAATAATTCTATTCCTCAGCTGTATAAAAAGAATAACGTAAACATGAAAACTATACTGGGAAGGTTCAATTCAGCTGTTCTGAGTTATCTTCTTACTATAAATGCATATACAATTTTGCAGACTCAAACCAAGAAATAAGTTGCTGCCCCAGGGAAATTAAAGTCTGGTTAAGATCTTCAAAGTTTAAAATTTTAAGATTTAAGAAATGTCCGTGTTCTGATACTATCTTAGGATAAGTGTAAATTCACCTCCACCTTTGTTCTTATGTGCTTAAGAAGAACCTTTGGCATTTCTTTGATTCGGGGTTCCATAGTATGCGGACTTAAATACCACAACATCACATTAAAAAAGTAGATAGTACTTAGAAAAGAGTAGATAGTACAAAAGAGAGCATTTAAACTTCAACAACACAATATTCCTGATAAAGGTATTTGATGCAGAAAAAAATTCAAAAGATGATATTTTACAGCTGGTAGAATCCATGTGAGAAAGAAACTGGGCATTTAAAAAATTGGATATTTGATGGAGTGTAACTCTTTACATAAAGAGACCTGAATGGGCAGAGTTAAGGACATTCTAATCCCATCCAAATAAACCTAAAACTGAACACAAGTAACAAGGAGGCTTTGTAAAGATTTGAAAATTATGATGAAAAAAATGAGTGGGGTGTCAGAAAAAAGTGAAACCCAATGATATAGCCCAAGGAGAAAGCTGACACATGCAGAAACAGCTTATATACCACTATTGCTGATTCAACCATTCCCAGGTTTCAGCCTTGAGGGTATTACTATAGTCACATTTTCTTCAGTAACGTAAGTAATCCTATTGCTGATGCTGTTTTAGTTAATCCAGAAAAATGACACAAATGGATATTCCAAAAATAGCTCAGTCTAAAGGTTTGATTATCTCCTGGCAGGTCTCTACCTACATAATTTGGGACTGTAAGTAATTGGGTGACAAGGCTCACACCCTGGCATCCTGAGGTCGGCTGAGCAACATCACTGACTGTCAGTGTGAGGTTCTTAGAAGGGTGATGGCCAGGAGTGGAGCAAAAGGGCCGTTGTGTTTAGTGACTCTCCCCAGAGTGTTCTGCTTTGGACATGGCACATGGGCTTGCAGAACCACATTCTGTTGAGACTAAGACACAATGAAGACCTGAATTTCTGTATTTTGGCCTTTTTTGTGTAAGATTTTTTTTTTTTACAGAAGCTTAAGCCCTACTAAAATGTCTGTAGAGAGGAACAGGAGGAGGTGTACCATATATATCAAAAGATTTAGAGAAGTATGTTTAAAATGGTGGGGAGAACTTAGTGTTAAAAGCACACCAAATCACAAAAGTATAAAAGACATTCAAATCCTTTTATGTGGAAATCCTAGTTCGATACAGAAGCCAAAATCAAGTCTAGTCAATAAGTAAATCCCATTTTACAGAGGTTTTATTCATTTTCTTTAATCTGCAAAGAATGTAAAGCCTCAAGTTTTACCAGCATCCAAATGAGAGAGACAGATCTCGACAACTTGGACAAATATTAGAAATGGATGAAATAGTTAAGATAACATAGGGATCAACCCAAGCCTTCACTAAGAAAGCAGATGGAGATTTCATGATAATTGAATGCATACAGTTAATTTCATTTTTTCTTCAGTTTCATGCATATCTGCACTAATTCCTCTGTCTGGAACCAGAAAAGACAGTGTAAAAATACTATGACTAAGACAACATTAATAATATTTCCAGTGGGAATGGAAGAAGACTGCATGAACGTTTTTACAAGTAACTTTTTTCGCATGGGATTTCCAGTACAGATATTTTTAAGCAATGGGGAGTTTGGCTAACTTGGAAATAAAATCTGAACAAACATTCAGACTTTTGGAAGGGTGAATTTAACCTCCTCACCCCTTCCTTTTTTGCTTTTGATGTCTATCTATTACATGAATAACTAGCAGTAAAAATAAAATTAAAAAAAAAAAAAGGAGGGAGAAAGAAGAGAGAAAGAAAGAAAGAATTTCACATTCCTATATTTTGGCCAGCACATTCCTTGGGAGCATAAGTGAGGTGGTTCAAAAATGCAAAAACTTTGGAATTTATGTGATTTTGGCACATGTAGCAGCGCACTTTGGATGCATTAAAAAGAGTGGTTGAAGGGTGTGCACTTTTTTTGGGGTCAGCTTAATATATTTATGTCTTCAAACTCCAACACATTTTTTCATAGATTACTCTGAATTAAAAGTCACACAGAGGCATCTACAGACATCAGCTCACACTGCTGTTCAAACGCCTGTTGGGGAGAAGTGGCAATGCACATGATACAAGGCGCAGAACACATGGAAAAGAAGATGGTGTTGTGGCTGAGACAGAGGGTTAAGGGACAGGAGCCTTAGGTACATTTCCCAGCTCTGCCACAAATGTCCTTGTGACCTTGAGCAAGACACTTAACCCCTCTGAACCTCATCTGTAAATAATACATCTCTTTCTCACAGGGTTGTTCTGAGGGTAAATTAGTTATTAGCTGTCAGGCATTTTGCCATCCCTGTACAGAAGGCACTATAAAATACAGTTTATTCTCTTTGTGCTGAGATGAAGAAGGTGCAAAGAAAGGGAAAAACTGTGAAAGGGAACAACACCACACCCTACCATCCCCCAGCAAAAAACCCAAACCCAATCGGCGTACACCAGCTACCCTCCTACACTTTGAACTGTTGACTCCGTGCACCCCTTTCACATGCTGTAATTCAGACCTTCCACTTTCCTTCGGTGTTTCCCTTTCCCACCCTTCCTCCTGTTTCTATGTGTACAGCTGCTGAAGTTCCAAGTGCCCCACATTTGCCATAATCTGTTCAGTTGTAGGTCTTTTATCTGGTCATGCTTTGATTCCAAGGAGTTCATTGGTAATGTTTCCATTACAAAAGGCAAATTTGCAGCCAAAATAAATCTACATTTCTTTTCCTGCTAGCACGCATCAGCTCTTCTGGCCTATATCCATTAAGATGGCCCAGCAAGTAGAAAGAATCTATTTACAACAACCCTATAAAATAATACAAAACCTAGTTACAAGTCCACATGTAGTAGTATGAAAATATTTTATGGTACATTGTTTATTTTTATTTTCTCTACATATGGCTGCCCTTTCATGTTAAAATTTAGTAAGGCTGAGTTCTGTGTCCATTTCAACTTTGTGTCAAGTTTTTTGTTGGTTATGTACAATAAATTTAAAAAGAAGGAAATATCAGCAATCAGCCCCTGGCTGAGATTCATTGGATTGCTAATGCTCTTTCTTTTTTCTTTTTCTTTTTTTTTTTCTTTTTTTTTTTTTTCTAATACAAGTGTTTCTTTCAACATAGTTTCGTTAAAGAGTATGTGATCAAAAGAAAATCTTTATTTGTGATGAGTGTGTTTGAATTAAGAGACCTCAGCGATTTTTTTTATTATTGCTGCTACTTTGATTTTTTACATGAAATCTTATAAATTTGCTAATATTGCTAAAAAAATCTTACAAAGAAATGCAGAACTAAGTGTGGTGGTGGTAGGTCGAATGCTGTCTGTTTGGAATGGGTTTGAGTGGGGTTGTGCTTATTGCTGTCAGAAGCAGCTATTCAAATCTCAGCTCTTTTTGAGCAGCACAGTTACCCTCTAAAACTCAAGTACAACTTGCTTGGAAGCACAGGAATTACAAAGCCTGAGCCAGCTCTTCATCTTGCAGTGTAGACACAGCTTTGGTATATTGACATGGAAATCAAACACCATTTTGCTGGAGGGGTAAAGAGACAAATGTAATTACTCTTGGATAGAACATCTAATGCTTAAAAACCTGGGGGAAAAGAAAGGGTAAAACCCCCTTACTTTGAAAGATGTTTTCTTCAGATAACACTTCATACCTGATGGAACCAAAGGTCTTGGACCTCCTACAAGGAGAGGCTCACAGCTTGCTCTTGTAATTAGACAATGAATACTTACACCCTTTAATTCTTTTAGGAAGATGACACTGAACACTTACACTCTAGTCTGAATGCAAATCACGGCAGGTAGCATGTGGTCCAAGAACATTCAGGAGCTCATATCGAAGGGAAAAATTGTTGATAAAGGGAAAGTCTGATAATTTATTAGTCCAAAAGGCAAATGGAACTTCCTGTGTCATGGTACATAGAGTTCAGTATTTTCTTCATTGCTTCTCTAGTTGAATACAAGGCAAGTAGCACCTTTTTAGAAAGATACCAATTCTAATCATGTTATTCCCACAGTTAAATTACTCCCACACCTAATTTCTTGTCTGAATGCATCTTTTTATAGTGAAATAAAGTGGTTTTTTGCTGTCAGAAATCCTTACACATGTAGGCACTTTAAAACTGCAACCAAGAAACTTTTTATGAATTTCTTCTTGTCTAGTCCAAGCAGACTGAGCTTTTTTAGTTTATCACTACAAGGCATACTTTCCAGATGCTAGATTCATTCTTGTTTGTTCAGAGATATTTCCAAATTTTTTTACATGTAAAGAAAGATTTTCTTAGAGCATCCTGCAGCAATGGGAATGTCTGCTGTTCCCTCTGCTGGGAAGTGTGAAGCTCCTCTTAAAGCACTTACATTCCTTCATATGAGATACACTATAAAATGGTTACCTCAGAGTGGCATTATGATCTGGGTACATTGCTGCTGCTGAGTTGTAGGGTTTAGACTCTCTAATTATCCATGGAGCATATGCACTGATCAGATTTTCACCAATGTGGATTTATGAAGTTGAAAGTAACAGAGAATGAAATTATAAAAGTATAGCAATATATTAGAGCAATATGTAGCATAATATATATGCCATGTGGTAGCTCATTACAGTCAGTAAACCAGTTGTACCATTTATTTTATCTTCCGAACTGCTTAGCTGCATTAATTTTAGGTAGTTTATTTTGGCATAAAAACCTGATGTGAAGACTCATTATCCATTTTGTATAAAAGTAGGATGAGAGAGGTTGAGAGAAGAACAGTCATTGATTCACTCTCACGGTGACCAATTCAAAAGGACCATCTGGCAACATTTTCTTTAATGTTATCAATCAGACATTTAGAGCTGGATTTTCTAAACCTGGCCTCATGGTTATAGCAACAAAATATGCACACAAAAGCACCCCTACCTGCCAAAAAGTAATTTAATTGCACCCACAGCACACGTACTTAAGTGTGCAAAATGGCATAAAAGTAGAACTAAATGAAGTATAAGGAATGGACTGAGCTAGAACAGGAAAGGCATGATAAACCGAGAGGTTGGGTGAACAGTGTATAATTCTTAATTATAATCTTAATTTTCTTAATAATAATCAGTGTTCAGGTTTCTGCCTCATTCTGAAAGGACTGACATTGATATTTTACATATGTGCCATAATTTTCTCCATTTTTATTTATTACTATTCTAAAGATTATTTTCTTCTTCAGAATCCAAGCTATATTTGACAGAATTTCTTATTTTCCTGATTAAATCACTTACTGTCTAATAGGTCTCATAAAAGTAGCTTTATGTTCCTCCATTTATCTAAACAACATTATATCCAGCTTTTCACTACGGTTTTCTGAGATAAGGAAGAGGTATTTCTTATTTGTGGGTGCCTAGCACTAGAAGTACTTTAGGAGCTTTTCCTGACATGGAGCACATAACAGTGAAAACAACTGATTTTTTAAGTGGATTGGAAAAGTGATACAAAAAGAAAGAGAAGTGTTCAAAGTAAGGGAATAGAAGTAAAAAAAGTCAATTGCCCCGCGCTCCCCCACCCCCCCCATACTGAGGTTGACATTGATGCTTGCTTTCACCATTCAGTCACAGGCCAGGAGGGTAGAGGCAATTATTCTGGAGACACTGGTGTGAGAGGAGATGCTACTCAAACAGGGTGTAGCACTTCCAGCCACAGTGCTCCAAGCTCCATCTGAACCATTGCTACTCCCACTTCTGTTGTGCTGGATGACCAGAACTCTCGATGTCCAAGATGCTCGGAGTTTGTTAAAGGCAGGCATTTGCAAAAAAGCCTTTATACTCAATGTTTCCTTTTATTTTTTGTTTTTATTTTTGCATGTGAAGATTTGCTTCTTTATTTCTATTTTACCTTTTGCCCTGTCTTCCAGTTTTTCAAAACAGGTGAGTTGTTGTGAGAGGGCCTGCTGAAAGACACCTTTCATTGGCATCTGAACTCAGTGAAGACTAATTTTTACTGAAATGTTCTTTGGTCAAGTGCTTGCCTGCAGGGACCTTTCCAGAACACATACTGCAGTGGTATTAGGGAGAAATTCTCCATGCTGCCTTCACAGATGGTGAGAGAAAGCTGCCCATCACATTCTGCCCTCCCCTTGCATCCTTCCCATTCCACCCCTATACTCTTTTGGAGCTTTCCCTCAGTAGCAGGGTAAAGTAACCCAGCAGTTGACCTACATGTAGCTGGTTGACCCCAGGGGTGATGGTCTGTGAGCCTGGAAAAAACGGGAAGACACAGATCACAGAACATGTGAGAACTGCCAGGAATGCGCAGTCGGGAGAGTTTCTTCCAGCCAAAACATGGTAAAATTTAATGCACAACAAACTGGATGCATTCACCTTCAAATACTGTTCACTAGAGAGTCTAAAATCTCCTTCACCTAATCCAGTGCATGTCCTACATTGAGCCATAGATTAAGACTACTAATCCCTTCATTATGTATTTGTATATTGAATGCTCCAATCAATCTTGCCTCTCTTTGTTAAAATACTCATGTGTTGGCTGCCTAATAAACTGAGGTTAGCTATGTTTCACATAAGTAGCATTTTTCCTTCTGTAATTCATTGAGCTCAGTTTATAACCTAATCCTATTGCAGATCTTACATTGTTCATAATCAGAATATTCAAGTTTTCAACATAAGGTTCTTCAAATACAAGTTTAAGACACCTAAACAAACTGCCTCCTTTGAGAACTGCCAAGTTATTCAGTCCTAGTGCAATGTACAGGTGATTGGTATCTTTGCTTATACTTTTGTTAAAAAAATACACATCTAAGCACCTTGTTCAGTGCATTCACAACAAATGACTACAGCCTCAAGGCTTGGAAGGCTCCATTTATACCACAGAATGACTCCAGTCTCCTGTAACTTTGTATCCTGTCTGTATTTAACAATTAACAATCAGAGTTTATAGGTATCCTGTAAATAATATAATGGGACACCAGTTTCTACCAGCTGTTAGTGGTGGGTCTGCTTTCAGATACTCGCTTGTTCGTGTAAAAAGGGAATCACGCCAGCTAAAATTTTTCTGTCTGACAGATTTCAGTCCTCTCTTTTGATTTTTTTTCTATTTTTTTTTCTTCTGAAAACTCTACAGAAAATGCTTGCTCTGAGGTTATTGAAAGGGCTGCTTTTTGTATTCTGGAGTTTTCATAGTAACAATAAAAACATGCATGCGTGCACACAAAATAATTTGGGTGGAAAAAAAAAAAAGCAGCTCCATAAATGCTCCTTAAGGTTTCAAGCCCAACAACTTATTTTTTTGTTTTAATTTCTTTGTTGCACTCCTAGTATCATATCCCCTGTAGAGTGTAAAAATATTAGAACGAGAAGAAAACTTGCTACTCTTAAAGGCAGGAAACTGGCATGTTTTACACGTCCTTTATCTGAAGTAAATTCATATATTTCTGTAAATGCTGAGGTAGTAATAATGTTCAGCTTGGACATGTCATCCATCTTTTTCACCCTGCCTTTTTGGAACTTGACTTCATTAAGGATGACATTTCCATGCATTAATATATAGTACAGCATACAAAACACCAGAGTAACTGAAAGGGAGAGAAAATAGAAGACTGCTGGTGTAAAACAGCCTTTAAAGTGAATGTGCAAACTCAGACATTGGCAGATTTTGGAGTGGACAACCTGTCCTGTACCCAGAAGGGGCTGGGTGTCCTCTGCCCAATGAAGAGCTAGTGTTGAGTGCTGGAGCAAGTGGAAGGAAATGCTAACCTGCTTTGACTGTCAGAGAAGAGGAAAATATGAAGTTTAAGAAAGCAGGAGAAAAACTGAAAGGAAGAAGAAACCGATGTCATTTCTTGATGTTACTTAGAAAAACAAGAGGGCAGTGGCCTAGTCTGCAGTACTTTGTGCAAAAGAAAATCCACTGATGGTTCCCTATCATAATGTTTATTAGAAGAGATAAAAAAGCAAGATAGATAAGCAAATTCCAAAATATCACTCTAAAACCAATGTAAGGACTTTCAGAGAACACTACAGAATGGGCCTTTCTGTCAGCTGTAACCCACAAATGTCTGGCAGCTTGCTTGAGCTGACATTTGCTGTGTAGAAGTGGTAAATAAATTAAGCAATCATAACTAACAGCAAGGCAACTCCTACATAATTAATAACCAATTTACAAAGCTCAGGAGAAAATCTAAAAGGAAAAGAAGAAATTATGTGCTGAATAGCTAAAAATCTTATCTTGTTTACACTGTGAGTTTTTCCAGGCAGCCTGCATCTTGTATATTGTCTCTCGTACAGTACCAAGCAAACTGTTGGCAATTTCACAAATAAAAATATTACGCTGAACTAAAGATTTTAATAGATAAGGTGTTTTGTTTACAGTAATGATCTCTCTAACAGACAAAGACCAAGATACTAGTGAATAAGAATAGAGGATTTAATCCTCACATTCCCATTTAGTCTTGACCATGATCTACACAGCAGTTTGGGTTATATGAGAAAATGTGGGCAAATTGGTAATCAGTAGATTAGTATTAGTGGCTGTAACCACAATTTTTCTCAGATTAGCAAGCAGAATAACTGTATTTTTTAGAGAATGGTAGTACAGAGAAGAAATTATTTGTGCTTCATGGCTTCTTATGAGAGGGTCATTGTGTTAATTTAACCACAAGACTCTCAGTTTAGGATATATCCTTGCTATATTGGCTAATATTTCAATTGATGGCTTTAGTAAGTACTTTTGCTACCATTAAATGGACACTAATAAACACCTCATGCATATACAAAGGCAGTTGGGAGTTTGAGTGGTCTTATGTTCCACTTAACAGTTTTTGTCTGGTAATTCATATATAATGCAAAAATACTGAAATGCCACCTCTGGGGATTTTGAAGTTTTATTTGTCCGTTTATGAAATTTCAGGGAATACTTTCGGAGTCAGTGAGTGTAAGCAGGTGATTATTGGAGGAAAGCAGACTGGAAGAACTTGGAACTTGAGAGCCGCAAATCTTACAGTGTCAGTCACCTCTAGGTACCCATTTTCACACGGGGACACAACTAACATCATCTTCCAGAATAAAACTGACTTTCCTCTTTGCCTGTCCTCCTACCAATACTCAACAATGAAGAAAGAAGAAAAAATGATATGACATTGTGGTACAAGGAGGTGCACAAAGCCAGGGTAAAATTGGACATTGAGAATTGCCCCAAGGAAAAGGAAAGAATAGGGATTACCCATTAGGACAGGACCCAGGAATAGAAGGGAAAAAAAATACAAAAAAACCTGAGGATGGTGCACAGGGAAGTGGAGTAAAACAGAGAAATGGTAATGAATGTAAAGAACATGGACATGTGGAGCACACTGCAAGGGAGGAATACAAGAAATTTATGGGGCAGAGAGTGCTGTGCTGATATGTAAAAAAGAGAGGGATGAAGGAACGACAGACACTCAACCAGATCATAGTAAATGACTTGCTGTGTGCCTTAGAAGGCTGTAATTCCCTTGGAAAACTTGTGAGAAGACAACCAGAAAAATCTACAGACCAAATAAATAGGCCAAATGCATTTGTTACAGACACTTCCCCTCTACTTTCACAGTAAGTTACAATAAGGTATTAATAAGAAATAAAATTAAGAACAAAATTGATAAACATGCTATATATTTAAAGGAAAAAAACTTTCTAATATAGGACTATCTTATTGAAGGAAACAGAACAGGAGCTGCCTGTGCCACTCCCTGACTTTTTCACAGTAGAAATCTGGCTTTATGAACTGACACCTCTTGTCTCCTGTTCAGCCACAATAACTAAACTTTGCACAGCATGCCGTATGAGTGTGAGCTCCTGGTCTGGCAGCATGGTGAGAAACAGCCCCCCCTGGTTCTGTGCAGAATAAGGCTGTCTTCCTAGCACAGAATCAGTTCTGAACTCTGGGCCTAGACAGTTACTCAGAGCTGCTCACATATCAGACCGGCTTTTAAAATAATATTCTGCTCAGCAGCAGGAAATGTCAAGTGGCACAGAACCCTTGTGGTGCAAAGAGGACTGACGCATGCATTGTCACTAGCAAGCTGTATGTCAGCCATGGACTGATTGCCTGTGTATATTCATAGGGAGGAATGGAAAAAGGGCCATTTCAGATCCTTTGGATCTGCCAGTGGGCTACAATCCAAACTTTGATTTTCCAGTGAAGGGTATTTGGGCAGGTTTCTTTTGCTTCTTTGGGCTCTATTCTGATGTCTGCCAACTGCTCTCAATTATCTGACCCGTGAAGCTTTGAGAAATAGATATAGGGAGTGGCTCAATTTAAAAAAAAAAATAATTAAGATTTGTTCTAACTCTAATCTGCTACAGCAGGCATTTAGGTTGAAACTAGAAGCATTACACATACGCTAAATTTTAGATGAGTACCATGGGTTTCACTGCTGACGTTAGTGGAGTGTTTAAAGAGGGACAGGACTGAAACATTGCAAAGGGTATATTTATGCAATGAATCACACCTGAGAGACCCAAGCATAATCTTTGGATGCTTGTATTGCTACTCAAATGCTGCCCTGTTCTGAATCACAAAACCTAATACCAACAGGTTTCTGCTGTCAGCCTCCTCACTTCTGCTATGGGACACACTAGAAATCAGTGAGTTATTACACCAGCCTATGGTTCTACAGATGAACTGTTCTCTCATTCACCTCACCTACCAGACTACCTCAGAGAATACATGTCCAGATCAGACTTCCTAAAACAGCAGCTAAGGAGTGGATGACAGTTACTGCTTTACTAATCCAAAAATTACAGCCTTCGCACAGGATGTAGAAAATTCTTATCCTTCCTTTACATCAGACAGGGTTAGGATTTGAGTACCAGCCTCCCACATGCTAGGAGAAGGGTTGTAGGCTCTCAGCTGACTTCAGAGGCTGTTGATGGTTTGGGGACTCACAAGACAGTACCAGGGGCCTAACTATATTTGGTGGATATGAAGTGCCTGCCTGGCTTTTCTTTCTTTCCCTCCTCCTTCATCCTTCCTTGATCAGTGTGTTAGACCCTGTTAAACCTATTTTTAGGCTACTTGATGTTCCTTTCATATTGTGTAGCTGTGGTATCTCATAACTGTTGTGTCCACTATAGGAGAAATAATTCCTTGGGCTTCATTGTACCTAAACACCATTCGAGATTTAGCCCCAAATTAATAGAACTATTCAGAAACTGAATGTCAATAGCAATTTCTCAATTGTTAAAGAAACTGGGGACACACTGGCAAAATCACATTCATGCTGTCTGGATTAATTTTGGTTTCACTGTGAATTGCAGACCTGACCTTTTACCAATGGGAGAATACATGAAAAAGTCTGTGTAAAAACAAGTGGCATCAGACTGTCGCCAACAAATTTAACCTAATAACCTTAGCCTACTTCTGTCTTCATAACAAATAAATTATTCTTTGATATACACAGCAACAGGTTAAAACATTACATTTGGAGCCACTGCAATGTCAGAGCCATGGTCAATGAAGGATCAGGTAGTCAAGCACAAATATGTGGCTCAGGAGATGTTGGTTGTATACTTGATTCAAGCACCAACTTATACTCTAAACCTGGTCAACTTACTTCTGTTTTCTTTTTGAAAACCAAAGAAAACCATTCAATGACTCATTCACCTTGCCTGAATGGAAAGAAACACTGACACAAGTAAGATATTACTTGTAAATGTTAACTACATTACTATAGAAATTTCTACCTTGTTTCTTTGTTCTGTAATTTCTGACAACAGAAAACATTGAATTAAAGGCACTTTAAAGCTATTATGCATGCCATGTCAAGTAAGAAGGTAAACTTATCAATGACAATGTTTTCCAAACAGTTTCAAAAAATGGCACTGCACAGGGACACAAATATCCAAACTTTCCGTGTTGCATTTTCCAAAGAAAATTGCCCACACTTAATTTATAAGGGGCACAAAAGGTTCAACAGACAAAGTTAAATGAAATATATATTTATATGTGTGTGTTTATATATATGTGTGTGTATAAATAAACTGTATATGTGTGTATATATATATATAAAATATTATTTCCATCTTTCATGGCATAATTCTCAGGGGGAGGGAAGTTACTTTAGGTTGAGCAATGACAGGAGCTCAATGCCACTAAATAACAGGGTCTTGTTCCATCCCACATGTGACTTGCACAGAAAATGGCTACACTGATTTTGCAATCAGCAGGTTTACAGAGCCAGACAGCACTTACATCAACTTACCCAATACACAGACAAACCTGTACCTCAGGAACTGGCTTCTTAGGACTGTTTCACTACCCAGAAGTATTGTAATACAGATGATACAGTAAGCAGAAAATGCACGTCCTATTGGAAATGGCCCTAACCAAAGGTTTTCTACAAGAAGTGCTGGTATTTTAAAGTCCAGAGGGAGTTAATCCTGACAATGCAAATCCAAATACCATGAACAGAATCTAAAACAATGCTTGAGAATTTAGGGTTTCACTTGTTTGAATACTAGAGGTTTGGAGGAAAATGCAGTAGAATAATGGCACCTTTGAGATTACAGATGGGGATTGTTCCCCTTTGAAAAATGCATAACTGCATGGAAGTGGAATGAAAGGTTGTTAAACTGGAAAAGCTACAAAGAAGTCTGGATTTAAAGAAGCAAGATTAACTGTGCTGACAGACCAGAAGCACTGTTTTGCAGCAAGTAAGTGGCAGAAGCAGCTTGAATGAAGAAGTATGCACCCAGGCAAAATCAGTAAACCATCATTTTGAATTCAATGATACACTGAGTTAAACAACAACAAAAAAAAGCTGAACAAAAAACAACAACAAAAAAGCTTTAGACAAAAGTATGCAGGAATCAGATCTGCAGCTGATACAAATCTAGGACGATCTATGAATTTTGTGAAGCTCTTCCAGCTTTCATCAGCTCAGGATGTGACCCACAATGACCAGAGTAGAACCAACTGGGCATATGGTACAGTGGCTGAATTTTCAGGTGGTAGAATGACAAGAGTGATAAAGTAATACTTTTAATTTTTGCCTTGCTTACTCTTCACAGAAAGCTTTGACTGCTGTATGATTTGAAGTGTTATTAAGGATCTTTAATGACCTTGAACTTCTCTGAAAGAGATGAAAACAAAGCTGCAATATAAACTCCTCAAATTCTGTGACATCGTGCATATAGTAAATACCCACTACATGACGGAATTTCCATGCAATTTTTTTTTTGTTGAGCTACTCAAGTTTTGCGGGTTTATGGCTCCTAATACTGATTTAGCTGGGGTTATACAGGAAATAAAGAATCTGGCCTAAGACAGTCAACAGCATTCTTTCCACAGACTTAAAAGCAGGCAAATCAAACCTGAAATGTGTTTTTCAGGGACCCAGGATAATCATGGTCTTCACAGCTCAAAATACATACAGGACTCAATCAGTTTATGCAAGTTTGTCTTGTTTGTACACTTTTCATCAAACCCCCAGTAAAAATGTGAAGCTCCCTGCCCCATACTGTATGGAAATTTTCTCTGTGTTTAACTTTTACTTCTCATCATATTTTGTTGTGTGTGAGTTTTAAGTCCCTTTTGTTTCTTCCCCATCTTACACACACCACTTTTTCTCCTGCCTTTCACTGTGTATCCAGAACTAGTTACTCTGGAAATAAAGATCCACATTGGTATGGTTGGAATTCAATGACTTCCATAAACATAAGAGATAAATGAATATATGCAGCTCACCATTTATTCTGTGGACAGTGAAATGTCACAGTGTCTGTGATAAATTATCCAGTTAATGCAAGGCATAAATGTGGAAAATACCTGCACACATACAGGAATGTGTGCACACATACAAACTGAGAGACCTAAGCACTTACATGAGGTATGCCCAAAGATGTCCTACCCCAAGGGGGATGAGACCTCCAAAAGCCTTGCAAGTGTGGCTGTCAGCCCATCAGGCTCCGAGAGATGCTTCAGCACTAACTGATAAATTTTGAAGTTGTTTCACATGGTTTCCATGTTACTTCTACTTATTTTTGCCTTGTCAAGGCTAAAGCTTTCAGCCTCTGACAAGAAAGAAAAAGAGAAAAAAAAGAAAGCTTGCAGCTCATCAGCCTTCTAAAACTTTTGCTACCCTTGTTGCTGTCCAGTAAAATGGATTAGGTAGAAATAAAAGTCTGTACAGCAGTAAAAGGGACAGAGGGTGTGATTTATGAAAGAATGTTGATTATTTTCCACTTTTCATAAAGTTCTGGGGCTTAAATAACTGCTAAGCAGTTTCAGCTGCTGAAAGCTGAAGCATTTGAATACCTTGCAAGGCTGGATCCCTGGACTTTCATTTTAAAATTTCTTGCTCACAAACTACTGTCCCTGGCTGTCTTACTGCCCTGTATATGGACTGACATAGAAACTTTGCCTCCATCATTCCATGGGTCTCTAAGGAACTTTGCTTCTCTCCTGCTACCATCAATTTTGTCTAAACTAAAACTGTCATCTCCTTTAATGTATATATGCTAAACTTTATGAAGCACCTTGAAGGAAAGAGGATACTTAGTGGCAGCATATGCTTTCTGTTTGTTAGGGATCTCAATTTACAGTGGATTTTGAGGAGATATTGTTGCTACTTACTACAAGCCATTTAAATATAAAACTTCAGAATTATTATTATTGTTGTTGTTATTTAAAAGCCTTTAAAAGTCTTTTTTCTTTCAGGAAGTTTGTTCTATATTTTAAGCTCTTCAGTTTATATCCTCAGCTTTTACTTTTGATGTAAAATAGCTAATTCTTCTCATGCCATCAAGCACTGGAAATAAACTTCTTAATAAAATGTCTGAAGATATATTAGTTCCTATTGTCTCTGCCCCATAATAGAAAGCTACAACCACTTCTCTCAGCTTTTGGCTTTTCCCATCATCTGTCAACTCCAGTCTTAATCCTGATGTGATTATCAAAGGAGAACTTCATTCCTGAATGTTAAGTTTTCCTTTACAAATCATCTAAATGTGCTGGGAGTTAGAAAGCTGACAATATAAAAGTACAAACAGCAACCTCTTCCTCAACAATTCTTTGCCTGGGTTACCTGAGGACAAATATGCTTATTTTCTCTCCACAGATATGTTTCCACATTTTAGAACAAAAAGTCAAATGCTTAAATTCAAGGCTTTTATTTTATCCCTAATCACAAAGGGTGAACTGTTCACACAAAGGACCAAATTCTGCCTTTACTTATATTATAAACCATTTTGTCAGTTGGCTGCTTCAGCTCAGAGGAATCTTTACTATAAAAGCAATAATCTAACTAAAGCAGAAATAGATAGATACGTCCCATAACCTTCGAGTTTGCAGAATAAAAATATACCAGAGATATATCCAGAAATAATGCACTGTTTTAATTTGTGACACTTCAGCTTTTCAACTACAACCTAGCTTCATATCAAAAAGAGAATTTATGGAGAATTTGAAATATTGCATGAAGGATTTTTTTAATTATAACAAACGAAAGTCATTGTTATGTTTATCCTTACCAAATTTATGTCACAACAATGAAGAATCCTGTTTTAGTTTTTATGATATTTTAAAATGAGGGAGATCTGGAGGAAAGAAGATATTCGGCACAGAATCTACTAGATGATATTTTCCACAAAAACCATCTGTGGCTTGAGTGGCACAAGGCCTTATTCCATGGCCTAAAACCTGGGAGGCACCTGGTACAATCTGAGATGCCCGAAGATCCCACCCAGTCCCCAGCCACCGCTGGAGATTGCAGGTCTCCCAAGGCTTTTATGCTAGCCCTTTTGGAGACAGCTGGGATATCTGAGGAGTTCTCTAATGGCCCTAGACAATGAATGCTCTTCATGCTTTCGTTCCTTCAGTGGTGTTTTCAATGGGTATTTCAACTGTAGAAACTAGTGAAAGCCATTCAACTTCAGTTGCTTTCCAGATTGCCAACCAGGTTCCTACCGCCCAAGCTCTACTGTGGAGAATAAGATTTGCCCATGGTGAAAGGCACAAGTAACAGTCATTCCAAGCTGATGGGAAGATCTACCCCTGAGGTGAGTAGAAGTGTGTTGCTTTAAGCGTGGTTTACACTTGCTGCATTATTTCAGTCCCAGAGTTTTGGGTAGATATATAATCTTCTTTTCTTTTTTAACTTTAAAAGGCTTAGATGACAGACCGGTAAATAACAAAAGATAGACAGACAGACGACAGTTTCATTTGAAACTGAAATGGCACCACAGGGCTGGCTTTTGACATGGATGCTGGAGCCACAGCTGTAAGATGTTTTGTTAAACAAGCAGAAGTCCCGACTGCAAACCTAGCCTCCCTCACTCCCCTTCCCCCTCCACAAGAGTTTTACAAAGCTATTAAGTTACGTTTGGGAGTAATATTAACATTTTAAGTACTGGCTTTCTTGGAAGCCTGAAAAATACTATATATCAAGTTATGCCATGGCAAACTGCTGTGCTTTTCAAGTGACAGCAGTACCTCCTATCCTGCTCTCAATCAGCTTTCTACATTGACAGTCTGCTGCTAAATTCCATACGGAATAGACACTGTACAGCTAAAATTATCTTGTGGGTTCTGGATCACATTAATGTGTTAGTGATTAAATACATTATCAGTGTATTTAGCTGTGCAATTTTCTTTCACTTTAATTAAATTACATACATTTAATTAATTCACATAATTAATTTAATTCCATAGCACATGCACAGGTCACTTAACCTCTTTGTGTCTTAGCTTTTGAGTTGTAACATGGGGATTAAATTGCTTACCTACCAGCATATACACATGAAATTTGTCAGGTGCTCAAATACCAGAAGAATGGAAGTCATGAGTGCCTAAAAGGCAGAGATCAAATTTTAATGCAGGCAGACATTGCTGGAGCTTTCAGCAGTAAGCCCTACTCTTCCTCCTTCCAATTATCATTTCATAGCACATGTACCTGTGCAATGTTCACATGCCAATTGGCAGTTACAAATCAAAAGTAATTTTCTTAAGAGTCAAGGTGATGAGAATTTCCAGGGGAACAAAAGATGGTGGCGATATTAGTTTTAAATCCTGCTGAGCCCAAGACACACAGTCTACAGTTGTCTATATGCCAAGGTAGTTAATGTTATTCTATTTTTCATAACGTAGTTGTCCTAGACTTTATAGTAAATAGCATTGCATTCTGAATGTGAGCTATTAAAGTGATGCTTTGCCTGCCTGCTTCATAGCAAAGCTGAAAAGCCTTTAGCTGTGAACTAAAGAAAAGCCCTCTTGTCTTTTTTTGTCTTTTTTTTTTTCTTTCTTTTTTTTCTTTCTTTTTTTTTTTTTACTGTTGTTGATAAAAATGCCTTTGAGACATCTAAATTGTTCACATATTTATTTCAAAGTAAAGTTGGGACAGTACAATTTCTAAGAAATGTTCATGATTGTAGGTTTAAAATATGCCTTTTGTCATACAGCATTTAGTAAAAGTGCAATCTGATTAAGGTGTAATTTGAGCCAACAAAATTTTGCTTTGTTATTCAACAATGTAGAAAAT
Organism: Falco naumanni; assembly: GCF_017639655.2. Lineage (NCBI taxonomy): Eukaryota > Metazoa > Chordata > Aves > Falconiformes > Falconidae > Falco > Falco naumanni. The sequence continues at coordinate 24,752,775 of NC_054057.1, read as the reverse complement.
TCAAAGAGTCATACTTTAGGTAGTTAGGCTTGGAAAATACAGATTCAAGAAAACACTGATCATTTATACATCTCTACTCTTCCTCAGTACTTCCCAGTTTGTATTGCTAATATATTTCTCTATTGTTAGCTGAAAATTAAATAAACTTTATAAGTCATCTTTACTTAGTTAATAAGATTTGGGATAAGTGTATGTAAAGGCTGTTGGAATCCATTTTTGATAGTAGTGGTCATTGCTATGACGTCAGAGTAACATTAAATTGAAAATATGTTGTAAATTGGTGTAACCTCATAACAAGTAGAACTGGACAAAAGGGATCAAAGCCATATAAGAATATGGGCTGAGTTCAGCAATAGTTCAGTTGTGAAAGAAAGGAAAGTATAGCATAGATGTGGAGAGAAGAAAGCTTTGGAAAAGTGTTGAAGTGAAAATGTTGGGAGGTGTTTAATCATGCTTTTTGACTATTGAGTCAAATTGAAAGTTTTCATTTTTGAAAATGAGGTAAAATTTAAGAAAAAGAAATAAGAGGCATGGAAAAGATCTTTTAAATCTGAAAATGAAATCTCACATGTTAGGTCAAATCAAATATTAAGGACTAAAATAAAATGTAAGAATGTCTTTTTGCATCTACCCCAAGTCTTGAGGTTGAGGGGAAATGCTTTGTTTGAATACCAGCCACCAGCCTAGCTCCTTTTCCGTTCCTTCATCCAACCTCCAGGCTGGCAATCACTTCAAACCATATTTTGCTAATCTCTAATGGGGCTACTTTTTTTTAATTAAACTAAGAAAATTTTAGTAATTTTTAATAAAAAATAATTTTATTAAACTAAGTTCTTCACTAGCAGGCCTTGGTTGATAAAATGCATGTGCCTTTCTCAGTAATTCACTTTTGCATTAGAATCTTAATTCTGGGGGCTTGAATGTGCCAAATGATTGCTGAGAGCCCTCAAGCATAGTGCAGCTAGGGTTGCAAACATGAAGTAAAACTTGCACTATCCCTCCCTGTGTCTCATCCTTATAAGAAGGCAGTAAGGGAATGTCACCGGGTTAACAGTGTTAGACCAGTGGATTATTGTGAGCTTTGGCTCCTTTCCAGCTGCTCAGGACAGAGCATCTGGTGTAAGATGTGTGTTAAGTATGACCTGGCTGATGTAACTTGTTTTATTCATACTGCATTCAGTAACCCTTGAGCAGAGCTGGTCACAAATTGCAGACAAACCTTCCCCAGGAATCTCAGACCAAAGAAAGTCCTGCACTCCAGAGAGCAAAATGAGTTACTGAGATGAAAAGAGAATAAAAATCTGCTGATGTTTACTATAACTGCCTACAAACATCCTATGTTGCACGCGCTTGAATGCTGCAGGACCATGTATGACAATACCCACCTGAGGGCTCCTTCCATAATACCAGCATGGCGGATGTCGAATCACTGAGCAAGTATGTGAAAGAAAAGAGCAATCAGTAAGGTGTTTCCTTGAATTCTGGTATATTATTTGTGGAAAATGGGAAGGAAGCTTGCAACAACAAGAATTGTGAGAATAGTGAAAATAGGAAGACGCTGTCTATAAGTATCTAAAAATAATGAATTGGTTTCAAAGTGTTAGTAATTTTCAGAGGGCTGGTTCTGTAAAAATAGTTTGGTGACCATGAAATTGATTTCCTCTCCTCACTATGGATTTTTCTGACCTGAGCCAGTGTCCACACACACTTTAATGTAAGGTTTAATTTATTAGCATTATATTGATAAATGATCAGGTATTACATATAGGATTAGGTATTGCTGAGTAGAATTTAGCCTCTCATATGTTTCTGTAAGTTGAAAAAGTTGGTAGTAACAGCCCTTGGTTATTGATTAATCCTTTACAGACTTTTTTGTAATGAGGCTTTAAAATAACTTCCACTTGTTCCTCCCAAACCTTTGACAAGAATATCCATACAAAGTACACAGAAAACAAACAAACAAACAAACAAGTCCAAAACCAAAACCAATTTTTGTGCCTAACTGTGACCACTTTTGTGACAACATTATGTCAATGACAGCTTGATAAAAAACGGGCCTGTTTCATGACTGCAGAGTCACTTACAATTAAGACAGACTGTGTGACTCAGGTAGAGGCTTGTAGTGAGGGCAGCTGTTATGAAGGAAGGAAAGGACATAAATAAAGAGTTTGCAGACAAAGGAAAGGCGAGGAAGAAGGCTCTGCAGAGGGATTCACTATAGAGTTACTGGGACTATGGAGGAAAGATTTAAGGTACATGAAGAATAAAATCGGATTGTCATCACTTCTGCTTAAGCCAAGAAGGCTGCTGGTGGTAAGCCTGTCAAATTTTGGCTTTTTCTGTGAAGATGTTTAGACACTCACCTAGATATTGGTTTCTTTTTTCATCATCATTATCATTAGCTCTCTTTATAGCAAATACATGGAGCTACCATATTCCCTCCAACTTTTCCTCCGTGCCTTGCAAACCTCCAAGGGCTGCTTGGTCTTTGGTTAATTCTGTTGTATTTACAGGATCTAGATGGCCCCCTGGCCCCATAACCTAGTCTAAATCTCCAAGTCTTCACCTGCCTCCCTGATTTAGCCACATCCACAAACTACCATTCTTGTAGATAAGGTAGTCCTTTGCCAATCAATGAAAATTTGGAAGCAGAGTAGGGTGAATTTTTTTCTTGGTTAGCCAGGCCACTGTGAAGGGTGGAAAACACTGGCCTCTCCAGTCCACTCCTTTTTTACCTAAGCATGGCTTCCAAAGCAAGCTTTCACATCATTGCAACTGCTCAGTGATGGGACTTGACATTAGAGACTGGGCAGCCTGCAACAGATGTTGTAGTATGGCCTCAAGCTACAGAACTTGACATTAGAGTAAGAAGAGAATTAGCATCTTAGAAAGTCTTTCAGGCACTGATAACAATTTAAAACAAAGCACTGAAACCTGTAGTAATATTGAGCTGAATTCTGGAGAGAACATCATATACCAATAACACAACTTTTAAAAATTAAATGTAATTTTTTTTAAAAAAATTAAATTTTCTTCCAAGTTTTCTTATTTGGTCAGTGAACAAAAAAAAAAAAAACCAAACAACCAAAAAACACCTTATTCTATAGCAACCTCTAATTCTTTATTAGTTCAAATGGCAAAGGACTTAATTTTGAGAACTAATGGGCCTGACATCAATCCTCTTTGCCCTATAAGTGTGGTGTGGCTGATGGCAGAGTTGTCTGCACCTATGGGTGCAGCACAGGAAATGTGAGAAATATTAGTGCCAGATTTCTGGGATGGTATGGGATGCATGTAAGCCCAGGCAGTCACAGCAGTGCTTGTCAGACCATAACATGTTCTGTCCTGGAAAAGTGCATGAATCTTCGTGAAAACACTTAGGCATTACACCGCACACCTGTGACAGGGATACATTCACCCCTGTGCACAGTTGTCAAACTAAAACCTGTAACGTTAGAAAAGCAGGGCCATGTGCAGATATGACACTTGGATACAGCGGAGCAAATGCCAGATACCTTCGATGGTTGGGTGTTTGTGAAAGGAACTGAAATAATTCATCAAGGTTAAGGTGCCTGAGTTTGTTGGGCTGCCCTAAAGCATGCATCAGTCAGAAGGGGCTGTGCCAGGTTGCCATCTATTGTCGTGGGGGCTTCTTCCTCCAGCAAACAATACTTCCATGAGTCTACAACTTTTTTTAGTCCAATTAGCAAAACGTCATGCCACGATTCACCAATTTATCATTCTCAGATGGAAACTTTTCTGGGAACTTTCTGTGCCGAGGGTTCTAGATATCTTGCTAGTGGCCTATCTGTATTCACAGCTGACAATAACTATTGTGTCCAAAGCAATTGCTACATTTCTTTCTTCACATAGTACATTTCCAGATGACTGGAAGCTCGTGTGCAGACAAGGGAGTGGTATCCATTGTAAAAAGCTTTTGCCTGTTTAAATACAGCGGCACAAAGGATTTCACAGTGTGACTCCACTGCTCAAATTGTACATGCTGAAATTTTGAAAGGATTATAGTTTATATTGGCAGCACCCAAAGGAACCACCAAAAGTCACTGACATGCAAAAAATTTGAGTCATCAGGTTACAAAAAAGAATAAAAAAGGAAAAACATTAACAAAAAATCACCGTACCATTTTGCAAATGAAAAAGATTTCTCCAGCAGCTCTAGTGAAATTCCATTAATAGCAAGGGACACAAAAATACCTGCTATATGGTGTCCAAAGATATTTGGGCATTTGTTTGAATGACTGGAAGTGGTAAGAGAAATGGGGAGAGGAAGCGTGGCCATGAACTTGAGTTCCCCCTCAGGCTTCTGTTTTGCTTTTATTGTACAGTATGGACAATGTACACAGCCTGTATGCCCATGCTATTCTGACTATGCTTTTGTTACTGTCTGTGACAGATTTGATATCAGACCAGATTTCAGCATATAACTCAATAATTCTGAACAGTGTTGCATTACAGGAAAGGTATTGTGATGTCATTACACAGTATGAAGTCTAGAAGTTGGCAATTATCTGACATTTTTGAGCAACACTGCAGCTATTGGGTATGGGCAACAGAGGTGAATCTGCTTATGTCTAGATTTTCGCAACATTCAACTATTCAGTAAGAGCTGCTGATCCCAATCAGAAAAATAAATCTCTCAAACTTTAGCCAGGGATGCCTAATGAGTGTTCAAGCGAAAGCTTTAAGCTTCATTAGGTATGTTAATTTAAAGTTTGTTGTCAAAGTAGATGCATGATTTTCTCACCTTTTCCCTTTTATGAACTATATTTGATTTAAAAAATTGAGATGGGAACAAAGTATAGAAGTTTCAAATATTCTTATTTTCACGGGTAGAATTTTGATAGCAACATGTTTTTTCTTAATGTTGCTATAAGAGCTTGAGTTGTACTAGCTGATGATCAAACCAGTTGGACTTAAATTGTAGTACAATAGAATTAAAACACGTTGAAAAAGTAAAATGATGCATACAAACAAACTTAGAACTCAGTTATGCAGTTTAAAATAGCATTCTGTAAACTTGATCCTTAGTTATGTATTTGCATTATTCTGTGCAACTATAGCAAGTATTGCTGCCTACCAACTTTATTTCAAGTGTTTTTTCAGTTAATTTTTGAAAGATATCTCTGTCTTCCAAAACTGAAAACTGCAATCCCAGTATTCTGGGGGAAAAGATTAAATTTAGTTTCTCAAAATACCCAAGAACTAGAAAGTGAAAGTGTTGCTCAAATAAAGATTTTGTAAACCAATTACACTTCTACCCCCTGCTCCATTTTTCATTAAAATAATCAAACTTTTTAACCTGCCATTTTCAGCCAGATCAGTACTTACGTTCTGTTTCACCAAAAACTCATATGGTACTTCAGGCCAGAGGAAATAAAACTTACAGAGTGAAGTTCTTCATTGAGAGCAATGCTCTAGTTGAGTACAGATAGTTGGAGATCTTAATTAGAAAAGTTCATTGACACAGAAGAGGCTGACTGGGGGAAGCTCGATTTGGTGTACAAACCCTACCCCAGCCAGAGGATGACATCAAATTTGGGCTTGGTTTTGTATATTTGACAATAGAAGCATTTTTCTGTAGGGCAACTTCCAGCCTCATAGGAAAGAGAAGGCTGAAATAAGGTTTCCTGCAGACCTGCACCTTAATACCTCTTCATGAAACGTCTGCCAAGGCTAAGTTCATTCTTCCCGTGCTGTTGTTTGTAGTGGTGTCTAAAGCAACTCCAGTATTATTTATAGGAAATAACACCAAAGCAATCCTCTATTATTCAGCAGCCATTAGTGGTGTTTACGGGACTTCCCCAACAGCCATGGTCCAAAGGCTCTAGTATGTTGAATGCACAACCAGAGATTTTTGCCAGAGATTTTCAGAGCTACACTTCTGTGATGCTGGAAATTCAAGTTTGCCTAGAAAAGGTATTTAAAAACTACACGTAACAAAGAATTTACTTCACTGTTCCAAAGAAGCCTGTAACTTTTTTGGTTTTGATTTGTAAACCTGGCAATAAAATTCTAGACTTTCATGACTTGTGGAAATGAAAGAAATGTATTGTCTGGGAAAAATTGTATTTGTAAGATACACCTTAAAAGTTTCATTTTAGTCACAGTGGAAAGACACTAGTACATTGTCTCTAGTTGGTTCACTTATGCAGTTTACTGTCCAATTTACAAAATATGGAAAAGTTTCCTTGGAAACAGATTTCTAGGAAGCCCTTTTTTTCCCCAAATGGTAAATTGCTTTACCAGCTTTTGGTCAAATTTGGAGCTAGTACAGGCGAGTCTACCGCTGCATAAAACCTTTGCTACTTAGTAGATCTCTGATATTTTTAGTCCAGAACAGTATACACACTGCCTGGAGAGAACAAGAAGAATCTGAACAACTGACATCCAAAATGTATGTTTCATGCCTTGGTTTAAATGTTCTCCTATAATCTGCTGGTAAAGGAATTTTATTCTAATATTCTAGTGAAGCCAATTCACGGCCTACATCATGTTATTATAGAGGAATGCAGAGAGAGAAGAGAAATCTTTCATGAAACCTCCTTATTTCTCTGCAGAAGATATGAAGAGTTAAGTAAGTTGATGCATTCAGACCACTTCTTTCCTCACTGTACCACTAGCACAGGTGGGAGAGAGGAACAGGCAATGACTAGACTCTGCTTCACCACATACCACACATTTCACCCAGTGAAATGATCTGTTTCCAATATAATCAACCAGAACAACATGATAGAAGGTCTTGGTGCTAGGCATAATCTTTCTGCAGAAAGACAGTTTCACAGAAAAGCTCCATCTTTCTCCAAACCTGATAAATGGGAGCCTGAAGCACAACACCGAATACAGAAATTAAAGAGACCATTCCCACTCTGCTTTGTTGGCTAGAAAGAGAACTGTGAAGTGAGAAGTCTAGGAGACTTCCCTCGACTGATGAATCCAGTTACCAGCAAGCCACCTTAAAGAAAAGGTACAACCAGATCACTGCAGTTCTGTCCTATAAGTGATCTCCTTCTACTGCCTAATGTCCAGTCAGTGGCACGGGCTGAAGAACACATAGCATCAGTTTGGTCAAGCATACGTATAGTTTACCACAAGGCAAGATAGTGCCTGACTTATTATGTTGGCTTTGTATGTCTGGGTTGAAAACCAGAATCCTGCAGTGCATTTACCAAAGCAAGCAAACAAAACACAACACAAAATCTATATCTAGCACCAAAAAGGAATTTGCAAAAGTATTTGTTGGTTTAATTGCACCTCTACCTGTTAGCAGAATGATGTCAACTATCCTGTGGATCATCTGACTTCATTTAATAGTTATATTCCATATATCATTGCAACTGTGACCTTGGCTGTCATGACATCAGAGACCACCAGTCAGGTAGTCAGAAGACCTATGTGTTTGTACATGAGGTATTCTGCACAGATTTATGCTAGATATTAATGATCTGCAAACAAAGAAAAGATTTATTAGCATTTCACAATCATCTTTCTTTAAAGGTTAGAAAGTGTTATGTAGATCACACAGTTTCTTTTAGTTCAGTATAATTCTATGTGGCTTGTTATATTGTCAGTCAGAGCATATTTGCGCATAACGCATTGCACATGCAAGAAAAAAGTTTATTTAAGCTCGAAGAGCTGAGAAGCCTCAGACATTAGGAAATTCAGGAAATAAGGTTACTTACACAGCGCTTGCAAACAAATGGCAGGAAAAAATGCAAGACTAAAATACAAATTTAAATTCTAAAACAGACACAATTGGTGTGCACACAAGAGATCTTCTAAAACTACATCCGTGAGGGCATATGTCTCCTTTTTTCCCTTTCATTTTGAAGGCACACATAGTTCATGCCTCTAAATCATAAATAACAATCATTAGTTAGTATCCATGGAGTGCTTCATCTTAGACAACAGAACTGTATTACACAAGACTGACATGCATTGGAAATAGATGACACAGCAGTGTCATTCTCACAGAAAATGCCATGTAGGTCACTTGTTAGTTAAAGCTGCATTGCAGAATTCCCTGAGATGGGAGATGGGTCTTTAGAAAGCATATCGAGACATTCCCAATGGCTAAAGTGTGTTGCTTCGATCACTAGAAGACACAAAGTAAATTAAATAGGGCATTCATTTGGTCTTTCCAAAATCCATATTCTGACCTTTGATACATTGTACAGTTGCGTCTCACTACTTTCCAAAGAAAAATGACAGTTCTGTTCAACCACATTCACAAAGCATTACAGTGGCTTCACAACATTTTTCACTTCTCTTAGCTGTTAATTCCATTATTTGGTGATTAATGAGTATTTTGTAGCTATTTGATCCTCATTTGTCTGAAAACTGTGGTACAAAAGTGGTTGTGATCATGTCTCTGAGTGTTTTTATCCAATAAGGGATGACTCAAGACTGTACATGGATTAATTCAAAAGCTGCTATTTTAATGACTGAGAAACAGCCTAAGCGCTGCAAAGAAAAGTTTCTGTTTTTCTTAAATAATGAGCAGTTCCCTGACTACAGAAACAGTCCAGCTCTTCTTATCTACAATGTCAAACCATTCATCCAGCTTTCCTGTTATCATCTTTAAAATATGCTGACTTTTTCAGCAAGCAATAGCAAGTTGGGTGAATGCTCCGATGTTCCATATATAACAAAGTGGTAGCAAAGAGTTTAAACAGAGCATTTTTACCCACTGAAGTCAATATTATTTTTTATTTGATTTTCAAAAGTGTTAGAATCTACCTTTACAGCTCTCTAATAGTGGTGCTTGCTGTTTAGAGATTTAATCCAAAGCCTCACTGGTGATTCAGAAGTGCTTTCTGTTTAGAGAACTAGCTTAAAAGGAAAAGAAAAGATGGTTAAAAGTAACCTAATTTGGGGGTTTTTATTGTCGGGTTTTGGCAATATATTATGGCATTTTAAACTCCAATAATAGATATTTTAAGCAGCCAGTAACCTAGTAAGTTATTAGATTATGTCAATTTTTGACTTTTTTTTATAATATCAGATACCATGTTTTCCACACAATATCTTTACAATGCAGTTAATTTTTCCAGGCTGTTTTTAGTTATTTATGGATTTTGATTTGGCTAGGGCTTTCACAAGCACGTACTAGCAATAAAAAGTCAAACTTGTATTTTGCTGTTAGTTTTGGTTACATATCTGCATGCAGCTTTTTGGGCTATTTGTAGCCAGTTCTGTGAAAAATCTGAAATTTTACCTCAGAGAATACATTATTTCACCTTCTCCCCCCCCAGCTAAATTTGTCCTGGTCGTTTGAAAGAGAAGAAACTAGAAAATGTTTGTTGGCATACTCCGACAGAACACTTTCCTGGAAACATATATAAACCAGAATTGTCAGCATCTTTCAAATATTTAAATATCTACATTAAACTATTTAATAAAAAAGATGTAAACACTTGCAGAAGCTATTCCACCCATGGACTAAACATGAAGACAAAGGCTTGTGCTTCCTTAGATATATTTCTTCTCTCTCTCCCCTCTAATTGCAATTACTTGTTGTGAGGTAAGGCCATCCCTAGAGCAGCCACAGTGTCTCTGTGGAAGGATGGAGTTTGAGGAAGACAAAGGCGAAACAGGGATGGCCTTCCCCTCTCACTGGGGCTACCCCTTGGTTCAGAACCCCGTCCAGCAGGAGAGCAGGGGAATCAGCAGGTTGGACCCCCTAGTCTTTACATTTGTGAATTCTTCCATGCCTTGGGTCAAGTATCAACCCCTTTGGCATTTTCAGGACTGGGAGCTACAGAGCACTAGACTTGGTGATGGCAATTAGACAGCTTCTTATGGGCCCGAAACAAAATTTGTTTCACCATTATTTTTTATCATTTATTATTTATTACTGCTGTTGTTGTTGTTATCATTGTTATTGTTAGATTTTTTAATTGTTATTATTGGTATAACTATTAATAATGATAATAATAATAAACTTTACTAGGGTAACACAGCAATGCTTTTGTAAACTTTTTCACAAACATTTTACCTTTCCAGCTGAAAGAAGATTGACCTTGAAGATATTTTGATAAACTGTTACTTACATGAAAAGCATACATAACTTTTTCGAGTCAACAGAATTCTGGATCTTTAAAAGGACTATAAAATGAGAGTTCTCAGTGCTAAATGACTCACTTGAGATTTTCTGACTCCTCTGAAAATTCCCATGGGGTAGGCAGCCGTAACACTTGCCTACACTGCTGTGGAAAAGTGCTCATGGAGGACCAAGTAGTTTCAGAAATTAATCTGGAAGAGAATGAGGCCCTGAAAGTTTCAGACTATAAATTCAGATGAAGATATTTATGCTCTTTGTGGCTTCCTACATGTTTACGTATAAACATCTACCACTTCCTATGGAATAAAAAGCGATTCCTTAGCTGATACACAAAACTAAAATGTGCTTTAGTGTTAGCCTTATAGTAACTTTTGTCCTGCTTTTATTCTTTAGCTTTGCATTTCAAAATAATTTGTTCACATGAGCAGGCGTTTCTATCATGTATTTAAGTCTGAAATATTCTCCCAATGCCTGACTATTGCCTACCATTATCATATTGAATGTTTGATGTTCTATTCAAAGAAGTTATTCTAAAATAGAAGAAAATAATAAATGAGTGACAGTTTCCCTATAGCTGGCTGGATTCACAAGGAGATGTGAAAGTTCACTGAAAAAGTTTGCACGCATCTGAAGGACAAATTGCCTTGGCAGCTGTCATTATCCAGAGTTTGTATGGAAACTGGAAAGAAATGGAAAAGATAACCTGACAGTGTTGCTAACAGGTCATCTGGAAAAAATTATGAATCAGGTCAAACATTCTCTTTAACTTCTTCTAGCATAACTCAAAATTTTCAGTGAAGAATGTGGTGTGGAAGGAAAAGTGAAAATATTTTAAAGAATCAAAAAGAATATTCGGCAATTTCTAAGCTTTTGTTGTTAAGATGGTCCTTCCCATGAAGGATTTTATAAGTGCATATACTGACCAAATAGTCTGATGAAATTGCCTGGATCAATTCTCTCCAGAATGCCTAAGAGCTGTGGCTTGCTACCCGGGATTTAACAAATAAAATTTGTAAGCATCATTCTCAGAGTTACATATAGGGTGAACTGAAGTTGTTCTCTCTTCTGTGGCATCTTGAAAAGGATTTAACAGCCTCTCCCCAACCTCACCTTGGATTCACCTATCTCACCCATGAATTTTAACCAACCATTATAATTTCTAACACTTTCCCCTCCTGTGTACCATGATACCATGTTCAGGAGGCATTGACTTGCCCTAGTCTATTAAAAAGAGGTAAACTTGTAGGAGTAAAGGTGAAAAAGTTGAGTGTGATACAAACTCCCTGAATTTTTAGCTACGATGTCTGCATAGTATCATTTCTCAAATACATTAACACATGCCATTTCAAAAGTATGTATTAGAAATTAAAGGACATCAAAGGGTATTCAGAATTGGGTGAGTAAAAATGTTAATTCAATTACAACATGTTTTGGCTCTCTTCTTGCTACAGATGTCTGTTTTAAGTTAAACATTGGGTATCTTCCAATACAAATTTGTAGCAGTTGCTTTGATGGAAAATTGAATGATGCAAGTGTTCCGATGATTACCAGATGTTTTATTCATAGCTAGGTAGGTAGGTACTATAGGCAAATAGCAAAGAGACCACACAAATTTAACAGAAAAAGTCATACAAGCAAAAGTATTCCAGAAGTTCTTTGTTTGTAGCACATTATCTGTAATGAATAAAATACAACTATCTGGAAAAACAGTAGACATGTGCCTGAAATTACAATACCTTTTGCCAATTCTTATTCAAAGAGGCATTAATACAGCAGTTTTTCTAATACAAATATATCTGGAACATATTGGATAATTATTTATAGGTAGCTGTTAGAAGTATTCTTCTTCCTCCACACCAGCCTGCTCTGTTGGTGATGATGTTGGGAGACCAGCTTCAGCCTCCTCTCCAGCATGTTTTCCTCTGTAGTTTGAAGGTTGTCCATCCACATGGATAATTTCCAGCATCTGGGAAGGATTAGAGAATGAGGAGAAGCTCTTTTGCAGTTTCATTCTCCCACATCAATGTAGTGGCAATCTCAGTTTTACTGTTAGTGTGGCAGATTCTCAGGTCTACACGCTTTCACGTCAGCTTCTAAGTTTTGAAAAGGCTTAGAGTCTTGACACAGCTAAATTCTGAAAGACCTTACATGAATGACTATCATATATCTATGTCTTGCAAATCCCTTTTGCATTACCCTTCCCAAATTATTCAACTGTTTCTTTTTCAGTTTTTAATTTTCCCCCAAAGTCTCCAGGATTCTCTCCTTCATTCTATTACCAATCCTAAGCCTTTATCTTAGATGCAGAAACAAAAAATACTGACTAGGACAAAAGCCTCTGTATGATAGGTCATATATAAACATAGAATTTATTATTCCCCGATCAAGTCATCTTTTATTGCATTTATTTCTCCTGACTTTCTATGCCGGCAGGATGCCAAAGTCTCTAAAGGCAAAAGCAAAGTCTCCTCTTCAATCAGCAAGGTTTAGATCCTTTCTGAATGCTGGAGGTGGTGAAGCACATGGGACTACCACTCTTGTGATACAGTAGAGCTCACCTGCACATTCTGCCCCCCTTTTCCCAGTAGGTGGGCATCTACACAACTGTTAACAGCCCCCATTTTTTTCTTTTTAAGTATTTCAAAAAAAAGAAAGGCTATTGAGTCCTAATGGTGGGGCTGCAAGAAATTGTTAAGGAAAAAAAAAAAAGAAAAAAAAAAAGCAAGCATTGCTTCGTAAGTAATTTAAGGATTGAAGGATTGTTTGGCCTCAGTTTTTCAATGGATCCACTGCAATTCAAGCACCATGACATATATATTGTACAATTCCTTATGGCGTATCCTCTGTAATAGAACTTCCATGTACAGTACTGGATCATGCAGCAAAAGGGAAGTTTCAACTCTAAAGCAAAACCAGAGCTTATGCTACCTTCTACGATAGCCTCCAGTGACTTATCAGAATGAATGGAAAAATCATTCTTTCTCCAAAAGCAGGACACTACTGGCTACTCCACTTTTACAGAAACCAAAATACAACAGGGAGGAGCATTTCTGTGGTATTCAAGTGGAAACATTGCCAGAGACTGCTTTATTGTGGTATTTTAGTTGAAGACAAGTAGGTGGTTACTGTGGTATACTTGCACAGCATAACTATGTTATCCTTTTAAAAAGGAAATGCAAGATCTAGTTATAAGTGTGTCAAATACAATTGACAATGACAAACGAGCCTCTCTACAGGAGGGACATACATTTTCTATGCATATCCTTCTTAAAATACTTTTTTTGATTCTCTGCTATAATATTTTATCATTTCCAATGGAAAAGCTGACTAGAGCACTCCATGAGGCGGACACGGCATTTTGTCCCATTGCCTGGGATAAGCATTTTTTTAAAAATAATTATTTTTTTTAAATTTTATTTTCTTCCTAATGTGATGCACACTCATCATTTTAGGACTTTTGGTTGGTTGGTTGGTTTTTAGTTTTTTTCCAAGGATTCTACCAATTTTATTGATATTTTGTAGCAAAAAAATCTGATAATTTTCACTAAGAGCTGAATAAATGAAATGTTAGTGCCAGAAATGCTCATAGCTTTCATTACTACAGATGTACAACAACTTGGGTGCCTAGTGAGGCTTCCTCTAGCATGCCAAATGCTATGTCTGTCTTTTAATGCATCGATCTTATTAACACTAAAACTGCAGAGATTTACATGGCAGTTCACAGTAAATCTCCTTCTACCCTTCATTCATCACACTTTAAATTCTATCTATGGAGCTGTTGGTTTTGCCTCTTGAGTCTCCCTATAGTCTGTTGTCAAGTCCTTATACAGCATGTGTAGGAGCTTTAGTTACCTAAACGGCCAAATTGTTATCTAGAGTAGAGCATGTTGATCATCCTGAGTGCCATCACTAGCACGTACAGGACAACCAGGTCATGGGGCCCAGCCACCATGGGTTTATGAAAGGTGTGTCCTGCTTGGCTAACCTGACCTCCTTCTATGGCAAGGTGACCTGCTTAGTGGATGAGGGAAAAGCTGTGAATATCATTTACCTGGACTTTAGCAAAGCCTTTAACACTTTCCCACAGCATCTCCTGGAGAAACTGGCTACTCATGGCTGCAACGAGTGTGCTCTCTGCTGGGTGAAAAACTGGCTGGAGAGGAGGACAGTAGTGGGGAATGAAGCTACATCTGGTTGGTGGCCAGTCACAAGTGGTGTTCCCCAGGGTTTAGTATCAGGGCCAGTCCTGTTTGATACCTTTATTGATGATCTGGAGGAGGGGATCGAGTGCATCCTCAGTCAGTTTCCATACAACACCGTGTTGGGTGGGAGTGTTCATCTGCTTGAGGGATCCCTCTTCACAGGGGTCTGGACAGGCTGGACCAATGGGCTGAGGCCATTTGTGTAAGATTGAACAAGGCTCAGTGCCAGGTCCTGCACTTGGATCACACCAGCCCCACACAGCACTACAGGCTTGGGGAACAGCGGCTGGAAAGATGCCCGGTGGAAAAGTAGCTGGGTGTGTTGGTCAACAGCTGGCTGAATGTGACCCAGAAGTGTGCCCAGGTGGCCAAGAAGTCCAAGAGCATCCTGGCTGGTATCCAAAATAGTGTGACCAGTGGAATTGGGAAGTGATGACCCCCTATACTCGGCACTGGTGAGGCTGCCTTTCATATACTGCATTTGGTTTGGGCCCCTCACTACAAGAAAGACATTGAAGGACTGGAGCGTGTCCAGAGAAGAGCAGCAGGGCTGGTGAAGGGGCTGGAGCACAAGTCTGATGAAAAGCAGCTCAGGGAACCAAGGTTGTTTAGTCTGGAGAAAAGGAGGCTCAGGGGGACCTTATCACTCTCTACAGCTGCCTGACAGGAGGTTGTAGTGAGGTGGGGGTCAGTCTCTTTTTCCCAGGTAACAAGTGACAGAATGAGAGGAAATGGTCTCAATTTGCATGCGGGGAGGTTTAGATGGAATATTAGGGAAAAAATCATCATTGAAAGAATTGTCAAGCATTGGAACAGGCTGCCCAGGGAGGTGGTTGAGTCACCATTCCATGAAGTATTAAAAAAAAAAAAAAATTAGATGCGGTACTTAGTGGTTGACTTGGCAGTGCTGGGTTTGCAGTTGGACTCGATAATCGCAAAGGTCTTTTTCCAACTTAAATGTTCCTATGATTCAATGGTTCTATATCAGGGAGCAAACATCTGTCCTGAATTTGGAAAAGCAACTAGCAACGTTACCTATATCCTTCTGTTTCTAGGTAAGGCAGAGGAATAAACCATGGAAGAGACTTGCCCACTGGTATCTTGAAACACTAGGAAAGCATATTTTTTTCAGTGGTAATTTCTGGATCTGAAGACCATATTTAAGCCTTGGGAACTCCAATTTCTTTTCAAACCAGATGTATGCTTTTTAGAAACAAAACACTTAGAGAAAAGATTCTTTCAAGGATGTTTTTCAAAGTCTAAGAAATACTATTACTGTATTAATAATAAATGTATTGAGAGTTGTCATCTTGATTGAAAAATAAACCGTAACATCTTTTAAGGTAAAGGTTAAGTTTTCTTCTAATTGCTAAATCTACTATTTTTGCAATTTTTACATGGTAAAAAGGAATATTAGAGACTACTGCTTTATTGTAATGCCCTTATTTATGTTCCAGTTATTATATATCAAACTAAGTATTAGAAGAGGACAAATTTGATACAGTATTTATTTCATAAGGATTTCAAACACAAGGTATAATGTGCGTTAATATGCATTTAATATGCATGTTAGATGTTAGCTAGTACAATTTGAACAAGCTAATGGACCAGAATTGATATTTTATTCCCAGTTATTCCTAGAAGGGTAAGTGCTCAGATCCTGAATAATGACATTTTGGGGTATGCCAGTTATAAAATTTCTGAATATGCTCACATCAGCACTTTTCTATTTAAATTTCCTTAACACTATTAAGTTTTTAATTATGTAATATTCTTTCTCAACACTAAACTTTTCACATTGTTTTATTTCCAAACCTTAGAAGCAAAAATCTTTTGAGACAAAACTATAATGAAAAAGTTACAAAAGAGAAAAAATTCAATCTAGCTCTCAGGACAAAAAATGCTATCAACAGCAAACAAACTTTTTAAATATGGGGAAAATATTAAAGTATGAAACACTTAAGCATTTTAAAATCCTGTTCCAGTAAATACTTTTAACTCCCCTGTGAGACAATGATAATCAGTTCCAAGATGATATTTAACCAGGAAGGATAGATTTCTGGTCAGGATATTGAAACAGGACACAGATAATGTGGTGGTGTGGCTGAATTCAAGAAATAATTTAGGTGTCTGACTTCCAGAGCAGTCAGAACTTCCCAGCTGCTACTTCATCCCAATGGTATGTACATTTCCTCTGTACCACCTTGTTGGATTTACTTTGTGAAGTTTACTGCTTCTGGGCATACTAGGAACCGTTGCAGACTGAGTAACTCTAGCGCAAATACCCTGTCTGTAACCAGCCCACTGAGGGATGTCTGTACTGTTGGATCCTCTGAGAACTTAACAATTGCTTTTTAGAATTTAGAAGAATCATCTTATATTACAACAAAATATTCCTTGGAATACACATTCAGAGATAGTTTGGTGCCTTCCCCTGCTTGCAGAAGGAACAAGACTATCAAAGAATATCTCAAGTCAGCACTAGGGTAGAGATGACTCCTGCTGATGCTACATCAGCATTCGGAAAAGAGAGGTGAAGAAAGAAAAACCTCAGGTGAAGGATGGCACTGGGACTGACTTCCCATTTCCTGAGTAAATGCTCTAACTAAGAGGTTTTTAATGGCAAGGTGGACCCTTCATCAGGCTGAAGATAAACGAATTTGCTATTGAATGTTTAGTTCTGCATAAAAAACGTCAATACTGAATTTGAAAGAAGTAAGAGGGTGAGCCAGACTGCAATTTAGTGGTGAGGAATTTAGTGGTGAGGACAGTCATATATGAAGGACAATTCTGGGGTCCAATGGTTTATTGGCTCATCAGCTGTCTTGTTTGTAGATCTAGCATTTATGATATAGGAGCCTCTAGGTGTTGTAGTTCAGTTAATAATTTTGCCTCCTGCTTACTTGTTTTATACTGTCTAAAGTACTGGAACATTCTGCAGCATTTTACTGTAGTTATTGGGTCAGTTAGTACAGTATGACATACGACAGATAGTTTGGGGAGGGTCAGGAAGCTGGCATAAGTAACTTAAATAACTCTAGTTCTGTCCTTCTTGGTGATAGTTGAGGAAGCACACGCTTGTACTTCGCCATCTTAAAGATAAAAGCTTCCAGCTACTTCTGCACCTCCTGGAAGCCACATAATTGCTAGTTTGCAGAAACTTTTGGGTGGATCACCAAAACCAAAAAAGGGCCTAACTCAGCTCAAGCAATGTAGGAACATTAGACATGAAATCAGTCTTACCTCCCAAGGTTGATAAAAGCTTGAGGCTCAAAGGAAGAGGATTTTGGTAGAAGGTGAGATCTTGATGTAATGTTTGTACCTCGTTAGAAACTTGGGGTTCACAAGATTCCAGTGCTCAAGCAGAAATTGTGAGGGTTGATCATACGTGAATCAAAATTCGAAAGAAATTCAAAAGAAAAAAAGGAGAAAAAAAAAAAAAAGGAACCAAGGAGAGTTTTAATCTGTTTCAGAGGACAATTTTGCAGAAATTGAAAGAAACATAGATATTGAGTTAATGAATAGCTTTTATAAGTTAATTAATACCAGATGTTTCTAATAATTTATCCTCTCTTTCCCACTTTTTCTAAAGTAAAAATAAAGAGATCACCCAGGTACACTCCCAAGAAATAAATGCAAAGTCCTATCATGAATATTATGACAGTAAGCACTCAAAGATCTGGAAATACTGAAACAAGAAGGTGCTTTGGCCACTTATTGTCACTGAACAGTATCAAAGAAATAAGACATATATGGGAAGTCCTTGATCCACTTTTTCTTCATCAGGAAGAAGCAATTGCTAAGTGCATAATAACTACTCAAAAGTAAGGTCTAGGAATGCCTTCAGGAAAAAAATAGCTTCTTCAAAACCGAACAACCCACTCTTCAGAGGATGTATGAATCAGGAAGTTGTTTCTTCATTTTGTATAGCAAGTTCACAGCCTATTCTTTTACCTTTCTGTTTTTTGAATATAAATTTTCACATGTTGTTTCCCATAGAGAATAAACAATATATAATATGACTAAGTAAATGCTAGTGAAGAAAAAGGAATTCTTAGAATTTGCCTCTTCTGGAGTGCTCAGTATCAGAAACTCACTATTGCAAAAATACTACGTTCCATGTACTTATTAAATAAGCTGATTCACAAAATGGACATATATTGTCTACTACTCTATTCTCAGGATAAAATAGGAAGTTGCAGACAATTTAGGTAAAGCTGAGGGAAGCCACTCAGTCATACACATGTGTGATGAAAGCCATTTTAAGAAGAAAGCACACTATATCTAATTACAGTCTCTATTATTGAACTTAAAGACCTGATAAATTGTATCAAAATCAGGGGATTCCCTAGGTGCTTTACATTTCTAAACTGCAACCTGCTGCAAAAATAGCTAAACTAATCATATTAGGCAAAGTTTTAAGGAATTGTTTGTTTGTTTTTCTATCTAATCACACCCTGGACAGTACACACACAATCATTGCCAAACGTAAGACATATCCATTCTGTAGTATAAGTAAAGTAGTCCATATCTTAGTTTTAACAAAAATCTTGATTACATACATGATACTGCACTGAAATATTCTCCTTTTTTCCCAATCCCAACTGACTTTCTCCTTTCTATTTTGTTTGATTGTGCAAAACTCATCAGTAATAACAAATCCAAAGTGAATCAAAATGCAGGATAGTTTTGCAGTGGAATACTTGATATTGAAGCCTAGATTGTGAAACCTTAGGGAATATTAAAAAAAGAAACAACAACTGATGTATTGAAAGATCCATTGAATTAAAAAAAGAGGAGTATTTTCCAGAACATTTCCATAGAGAAAAGAAAAACAACAAATTTCTTAGAAAATTTACATTTGGCAGCTGGATTTATTATGTGCACATGTTACTCAGCAAGAGGACTTTTTTGAACTAAGTGTACTCAGAAGGGGTATCCTGTAGAACAATTCATACTCTGAAGAGTGTCCAGAAATATAGGGCAAGAAATAAATCTGGGTTATCAACAGAGGCCAGTGTGTGTTGTTTTGGTACATCTGCTTCATCTCTTGACTTGTCATACATTTAAAACATAAGACAGATTGTTGTAAGAGTCAGATTTTGTTCTCATTTAAATGAGAACAGAGAATAGAGTCGGGCAGAAGTAGGAATGAAGCCTTTGCTAAAAGACCTCTGCTCCTTTTTGTGTGAGGGGAAAACTGCTGGTTTTCAAAACTAAACTTACAGCATGAAGTCCAAGCTGAAGACTGTGACAAAGCCTTGTAGTTCTTCACTTGTTCATAGTGGAGAAGATGCTCCTATGTTCTTGCTAAGGAAGAAAGTGGCCAAGGATGGATTTGTATGAATCTACATATGTATGGGGAAGTTTCCAGTAAGGATAAGCAAGGGAAAACCGCAACCTACCTTCATGGTCTGGGCTAGAGCACAGGAACAGAAAAAAGGTGTGGGAGTTCTATTCTAACCAGGCAGCATCCAGCTGGAGATAATTGTTCCAAGTGTTTCTTTACTTTCCTCCCCACTTCCAACGTTTTGGTGCAGGAGCTCCCTTTGATTTTACTCCACAGCATTTCCCATATTCTTAGCCCACCCCATCACAATTCATGCAGATAAAGCCTGCTTATTAATGAGAGAGAGTGAACAGCACACCCAAAGTAACCCTCTTCATTTTCTAAAAGAAGCCATGTGAAATAAGATACACACTGATAAGATAAAGCAGCAAGTTTGCTGCTCTTTGGCTGTTTTGAGCAAAAGTATTGTACAGCACGATTGTCTTACAGATAACCAAGATGCTTCTGGGCTGTATGCGGGGGTTGATTCTTGCCACATGTAAGCAGCCTGGAGAAACTAAAAGCCAACTCAATATTAACAAAACAGACCTCGAAAGAGCACTGTACTTAGTTGTTATGAGCCTATAACAATCTTTCGCATTGTGACAACCAGACACAAGCACAGAAGCCCAAAGGGACATGTTATTCCATTGACATAATAATAGAAACACAATGTCTGTTAATCATAACTGATTCACTGCCTCTGTCAGCGAGATCATCCATTTTGGAGAAGCCTGTGCACGTTTTGCAGGGATTCTTAGGGCTCCATCACGCCAGTGAATACAGTAGTGGCACCTTCTAGGTCTTTACAACACAGCTATGTTCTTCTCTGTCAAAAGACAAAGTAAATGAGAGGAATGATAGCATTAAAGGAAAAAAACCAGCCACTTCCGGAAAATGATGAAATGGCCCCTGGGATAAACAGGACATGTTCAGGGCATAGCATATGACAATTCTAGGAGAAAATCTGCCGTGTATCCAATGGTATCTATCCAGCTATAACTAATTTGTCAGTTTCAGGTCTTTGCATGTACTGTAACTACACTGAAGCACAGACTTTCTGCTTTCAGTCAAGGAGGTCCCCAACTGAAGGAGCTCTGAGATAGCTATAAATGGCCAGACAATAATGATATGACACTACACTCATTGCACAAACATCTTGCTGTTCTTTAATGGCTCTATCTTGGAAGTTTAGGTCACCTTTTACAATAGAGGAAAAAAAATATTCTTTGGTTCTCTAGCAACATGCTGTTTCATGCTCAGGTATAATATTTTGATTTACTACTCATGCTGTGATGAAAATAACCAACATGAACTGGCCCATTTGTCACAGTCATGCATGCAATACTTTGTAGTTTTGTCACAGAAAGGTATTTTGCCCAAGACGTGGGGTTACTTTGCCTATTTTTCAAAATAATGCATTGAAATTCTGCAGTAATCAGAAGTTTCCAGTTTATGCATTTATATCATGCAATACAGATATATGGTTAGAAGTCACAAAAGTAGACACGTTACACTTCAGCAGTTTAACATTAATGATATTGGCAGGTCAGCACTGGGTATCCATCCAGCTACTTATGATGAACTGCAAATCATAAACTTCTGGTCCTGAGTGCTGGAATACTCTCAAATGATTTTTTTTCTGATCTTGCAGTTTCCTTACTGAAAGAGAAGGACAACAAGGCTGCATATAATAAGCAGTGTAACAGTGCTTGATATACTGTTAAGCAGTCCTTATTGACTCAAGTTCAGCCATACTTTAAGCACTAAATGATTACTAAATAAGTACTCTGCTGGGACTAAGAATTACAAAGTGTTACTCAAGGGCTCAGTTTTTTACTGAATTCCAGGGACTGATATAAACTGAAGGTATACTGGAGGGAGACATCCCTTTGTGACACTCAGCAGTGGCATCTCTGCACAATACAACACAAGAATTGCAACAGATTCTGTCAGTCTTTTACTCTTAGATCAGACAGTGCAGCACAGAAGACACATCTTCTGGCTTCAGAAACATGCATTTGAAATGGCTGAAAAGAAAATATTTTTTGCTGCAAAACTCAAAATTGAGTTAAAACATGTTTCTCTTAAAATATCATAAGCTGAATAAAAAAATTCTATTCAATCACTTTGTAGTGTGCAAGTTTCCTTGGTAATAAAAAAAAAATAATTTTCAAGGTGATTTGTTAATCTACAGCTAAAAGTATACACATGTATTAACTTTATGAATCCTTATAAAGAATTCGATTTACTGGGAGGGTTGGAGTTTGCATTTGTAAGTGTTCACATTTGTGAAATGCAGCATTGCTTACCTCTTCATGCATGACTGTGTTTGTGTCTTAGCTGTTAAAAGTCTGTCTCCCTGAGATGGTATTTCTGGATATATTCTGGATAAAGTCATGGCTTTACAGAGAAGACTGGAAATCTACTTCTAAACCTTGTCCAGAGAAATCTGTTGTTTCCTCCTGGAAACCAAGAAGCTTCATTACTGCTTTTCAAGCAAAGATTTCAAAAGGGAGCAGGACGAACCACAACCACAGCAGAGCTGTGGCACTTGGAGCCAGATGAGAAGGTGGCCCCAGACTCAGGAGCTCCCCAATGCAGAGAGCACAAATTTTTCAGAAGCCAGAACTGAAAGCCAAACACTGAAAGCAAATCTGGACAATAGTTTAATATATAGTAGTAATCAGACCAGTGTTTTGGACCTAATTCACATATTGTGGAATGTAGATAAAAGCCCTGAGCACAACTAGATGAAGTTGAATTTTCTGCTCTGATGTCTCCTTCACTAGAAGCTGTAAGACCTTGTTGAGCCTTGCACATCTTTGGCTTATCACTGTGGGCAATAACTTCATTGTGAATCACTTAATCTAGCAAATCATCACTATGTCCTCTACAGATGTTTTTCATTAAGACTAATTAATTTCTTCTAGGGGACCAATGCCAACAAAGATGTTATGCAGGAATACATTGTTTCTTAATACCAAGAAAATATTTCCTGATACTAATAACATATTTAACATCCCAGCTTCTTGCCCAACAGATCCCTATTCAGGGATAGCATGTCATTTAAACATATACTGTATAAAGAAAACATTTTGCTTGCATGTTCTGTAATTTGGGTTATAGAGAGACAAGGAGCTAGATCATCCTGAAGTTTCATTTTGATTTAAAAGCAAAACATCACTCCTCCCTCAACTTTTATATCTCTACGTTTAAATCAAAGTTTTAAATTGAGATATTAACTAGAAACTGATCATGTGGCTCTGGTAATACCTGTGCATGTTTTTATTTTCATGTCTCTAATAGTGTTTCATTTAACAATAAGCATGGTTGCAGTTTCATTTGTAAGAAAAAAAGTAATTTTGTAGTAATTTTTAAAATTTGTTTTATATTTTTCCACCCAAAAATTTAGGAATATGGCCTATTAGAGTATATATCACACAATATCCCATTATGACAGGTATCTGATGTCTGATTTAAAGAAAATTCTCTAAACTGTTGTCCATCCAGCTATTTTTACAGGCAAGAACTTTCAAGCATGTTCTGTTGATAGGACACAAATTCACATTGCTTAGTTGAAAAAGATTTCAATATCATGAAGCTCTCAGTTGTTGTAATAAGATTACTCTGTAATAAAGTTTTTTCAACAGAATGGGTATCCCAGTAATATATTATATTAGTTTTTTAACACTGAATGTGCTGGATTAGAATTAATGAACACTTTTGTTGTTGTTGTTGTTGTTATTATTATTGCCACATGAACCATAATTAAAGGTTACCTCAGCAGTCAGTTAGTCAACATGGAAGTGAAATAAAACAGGTTATTTGCAATGGATATCATGCAACACCTAAAGAATCAGAATGACTCCAATTTTTTAAAATAATTTTTAGGAAGCGTCCTTTGCTAGCCCACTGCTTTATGAAGTCTGAGACCAGAACACTTTGAAGTGGTGACAGTGTTTCCCATGCTTTTGCATAACTTCTGCTCTAGATATTACTGTCGATATGTTCCTCATATCATCTGAGATGGATAAATTCCTGTCTTGTGAAATTACATCGAAGATCACAGTACAGTCCTCTTTTATATTGGAGAGAATATAGTGAAATGAACAGCTGGATAGACAGGCATACTTGTCAAAAAATACCATCGTGATATAAGAGGGGCAAGCAAGTAGGGACATTGTGGTGATAAACTTTAATTGTATCACATACAGATACTCTGCCACAATGTTGAGAAGTGCAGGATGGATGGCAGGGTGCATAGGTAACGTTAAGGCAAATGAAAATTCTCTGTAGTGTTTGTCAGTGATGTAGCCCTGTCCTTTGGCATTTTCCTCTCCAACTCAATGATTTTTCTAGATATTATATAAGCAAAAAAATACATATTCATTTTTCACTTCAGCAAAGCAGTAGCGATTCATATATTCTGAACACTAGGAATCACCTTGAGCTGGGTCATTACTTCCTTCTGTCAATACTTCGTGATCTTTTAAAGCAAAACTTTATTAATGTAATAAGCAGGTGTCAGGCTCTGACTGTAAAGGTTGGAACTCTTCATGCTTAATCTCATGGGATTTTTAACAGATACAATTATTTTGAAGAGCAAATACCCAATAATAATGCTTGACTGCTATTTGCACTCATGTATAGTTGTATGGGTGGGATATCAGTACACCATTCAAGTACTGATTAAATCAACTGTTGAATTTGCTAAAAATTCCCCAGACCCAGTGACAAAATTATTGTATGATCCTCTGTCAGTCAGTAACAAATGGACACAAACTCTCCTGGTTCTGCTGCACAGTTTCTTGTACTGGAAATGCTAAAAGACAGTAAACTTAAAAAATTATATTGTTTACTAATTAAGTGCCAAATGTATCCTAATAAAACTGTGCAGAATACTGATAGAGATCAATTTGATCTAGCTAAGAAAAAAACCCACTGAAGTCTTCATTTACCAAAATTTATTTTCTCTTTCTACTTTATTTTTTTGTAAATAAAGCTCCTTCAGATAATGTGCAAATATCTGTCCAGGAAAAAAGGCTTTAAGGATTTTTATTTTTTTTTTTTAGGGAAATTTTACCTTGATACGATATATGATATTAACTCCAGAATACAGTGACATTTTGGAGACCTTTTTGTCAGGGAATCTGAATAATAGTGACAAAAGTGGAAGTGGAGAGTGTTTCAGGCGCTGCGTTTAAGATCTTTGTAATTTCAATGACCCTGCAGTTGCCAGCCCCCTAAAGCTGCACAGCACAGCACACGCTCTGAAGTGATTACCTTATGGATGTCTGGCAGCATACCCTTTATTTCAACACCAGTGAGTCTTGCTGTAGAAAGTTTTAGTTGAAGTGCTGTTTAAGAACCCTGTGTTGTGAAAGGAATTGTTCTTAAAGCTATATACTTAGAATCCAATGGAAGTATATATAGCGTCCTGAGTGTTACGTCTTGTGATGCAGATTTGATGATGTTTTCCTCCATTTGTAATAATAATCTGGGCTGTCAGGAGGATTTGTTTTTGGTTCTTCTGTACTGGGAGGAAAGACAGAATGTATAATAGAGGATGTTGAACGGGAAAAGATTGAAGAGCACTATAATACAAAATTAAATGTATTTATTTATTTGAGAAGAAGAAACCCCACTCCTTTGTCAAAGCTATGTTCAGTACTGTGACTTATAAATACTGCACACACTTTGTATCAGTTAGGCACTGTTGACAAAAACTTTTTGTTCTGTTCTTTAATCTGTGAAATGGCCACACAAATGCTTATGGAAGAGACAAGTTTTAGTTTCTAAAAGGTCTGTCTACCCATTAAAGCACCAATATAGAATTTAAATTTTCTGGATCCATATATGATGTGGAAGTGCTCTCAGTTTTATGAAGCCTGTAACCTCTGGCCAGAGGACTGAAAAATAAATAATGCAAAAGTTAACTGAGTGACACAGGTGGGGGCAAGGTCAGGCAGTTGTTTTTATATGAGTCGGTGTGCTAGAGGAAGACAAAGGAACAAATCCACTAGGAAGCCTGAAACACTCAGGCTTCAGAACTGTGATCTCTCAAGGAAAAACAGTATGAAAAAAGTTATAGTTGTTGAATCTTGACAACACCCAGCCATAAATCATGGTCTCAGAGAAAGATTTTAACTTTAAAACAAATGATGTTGTGTACATGCATGTGTGATAAAACCTCTTGGTGCTTCAGGCATTAGAAAGTTCTCAGTCTTCTTACAGCTGTTTTGTAACCAAGGTCCCAAGCCCTTTAAAAGTGCAATAAAAGTGCTGCTTTAGTGACTGATGTAATTTTTTCTTTTTTTATTTCTTCCAGATGAGAGAGTAAATAGTCTTCAAAGTGACTGCGTTTATTCAGGGGTTCATTTCAGATAAAATAAGAATCAACCTGCAATTTGTTTACCTCTCAAATTAAATCTAACTGTATCATCCTGTATTAAATTCATCCACCATGTGGTTAATGTTGTGATGAATCTCTTTGGATAGAAGCTTTGCTGGGTATTGTGTTCTTGTTTATTTCATCATGAATGCCACACTGAAACACTCTGGATCAAAATTTGACAATTGTGTTGAGGGCTCAAACTGGGCTTGCATAAGCCAAAATGTTTAATTCAATGAGTGCAGTGACAGTTGCTTCAGTGACTTTAACAATAGTACACAAGCAAAGATCTGGTGTTGAATACTACAGTGATGAGGCAGACCCCAGTTCTTTCCAGTTTCCATGGAGGTTACTCACATATTTAGTTTCTGAAAGATCTGTCGACCCATTTGGAGTACCAAGATAAATGTTCTAAATGAGAGGAAATGGTTATCAGTTTGTTATGATGACAAAAGCCATAGAGAATAAGGAAATGTAAATGAAACAAAATATGTATCACCATGCTGGTTTATGTAACACTGACGGAGAGGTGTTGGATTGCAGAAATATTAGGTATCAGTACACGTAGCTTTTTCCTTGCTATGGAAAGATCAAAGAATTGAGAGGAAGCTGTTTCAGGCTTTTGCTACTTAGACCAGATTTAGCTGCAGGAAAAGTCAGCTGCCAGGATCAGGGGTTTGTCTTTGCTGAGGTACAACTAAAGAATTTTGGCTGCTGAAAAATAGTCTAAGGTAAAAAAGACATAGACCTGGCAAAAGTGGGCCTAATTTTAGTCTTCTAACAAATCTCAACTTGGATACAAAGAATAATGGGAAAAACTGGGGGTGTAAAAGGGAGAAGAATGGTGACCAAGAAGATGCTCAGGAGAGGAACGGAATCAAAAAGTATCCTGGACTGTCTTCTGTAGTTTAGTCTCTGTGTCAAATCTTTCCCATAAGGTAGCCAAAGCAATAAGATTGGCTTCTTCTCCTTTGTATCTTAAAACCCAGACAGAACAATTTGCCAGTGGTTAGGAAACTAATTTTTCATTACTGTCCTGCTTGAGAAGATATGACAGTTTTTAGCACCTCGGTAAATACTTAGCCCAGCCAGATGTAGTCACTAAATGTGTGGTGCCCTTGGATTTTTCTGCAGAGAATTATAATCTTTGTGATTATTATTATTATTAAGCCAAGAAGGAAGAATGAAAATGAGCAGGATTCAGTGATAAAGCATGCAAGACATTCACATCACTAAAGACAAACCTGGACTTCAGACCCCCACGTCAATGGGCACTTCATATAAACCAGTTAGCCAGAGACGCCAAGTCCCAGGGTCAGTTGGTAAGCTATGCTAAAGAGAAAACAAAATAACTCTGCCCCTTGCCAGTCTCTGAGTGCAAAAAGGCTTGCTTTTGGAGTGTGGGGGTTTCCAAATAACTTTCTTCAAACTATTTCTCAGTGATGAGTCGCTTCTCAACCTTTTATAGGGTTTTTCCCTGTCTAAACTTATATGCTGGTATCACATATTGCCATCAGCATAGTTGGCATTCGACTTGAAGAAAACACAGGCTGACATCTCCAGCACATGGTAGCTCAGTTTATTTGCTTATTGATTTTGATTTCAAGGACCAAAAATATTCGTGGTTTGTTGGGTTTTTTTAATAGGAGCAGAAAGGAATGGAAACGCAGTCTCTTGCCTTTTCTTTTTTCAAAGATGTGCACATCTGGTAAGAGGAAAACATTGTGTAGGAGTCCCCTCTCAAAACACTGGCAGCACTGCACACTACAAAGAAGGCAAGAGGCTGGAGAGATAGTTTTAATAAGGATTTATTTGTTCATTTGTCTATTCTGTATGAAAACAAAAAGGGCAAGAAAGCTGCTTAAAATCAACATAGAGGCCCCAAAAAGTCTGACTATCAACACTGCTGATCACTCTTGCATTTTTACTTGTGGCGAGCATCAGGAAAATGTAGATTTCTGACATTGTTTTCCTCTCAGTCTCATTTCTTACCCTTCTTGCAATCTTTTCCACAGTAATCTACGATTCCATCTAAGGAGATGCAGTGTGGATGAACCAGTCTGGAAATTTGGACTTTTCAAGTTTTCATTCCATCTGTGACACTGTCTGACCACAGACTTCAGCAAAATGCTGAAGATTCTCATCAGATTATGCTCATTATGCTCATCCAAAGTGGCTGCAGGTAATCTGAAACTCTGCACCCCAACACTGTCCAAAACTCACATTGCAGGGATTTCTGTTCCCTAACTGGGAACGCAGAGGTGGCAAAGCAGGCCCTGTTACAGTGTAATGACAGTCAAAATGCTATTTTGATGAAATAATGGGACTGCAGACACTAAAGCTCTAGTTAGGAATCAAATGAGTTTATTCCATGTACGATTTCCCCCTTCCTTTCCCCCAGGCAGGAATCAAATGAGTTTATGCCATGTACGATTTCTCCCTTCCTTTCCCCCAGGCAAACCAATTTAAAGACATATAGTGAGCAATAATTAGTGAACAGTTCTGTTGTACATTTTCAGCTGAAATAAAAATGTCAAATTCATAGACTGGCTATAAATAGCCTGCAAGGGAGTAAGGCATTGAGATATAGAAGCTCTATATACCTTATGAAAGACCATAAGATATGATTAGATTCGCAACACTAAGCTTTCAAGTTTCATATTTCTCATTACTATTTGTTGACCACTCTGCATTTTCCTGACTGAATATTGTTGCTGTAAACAAGAGAGATTAAGAATGAACAACAAGGCAAACAAAACATTAAAAGGTCAAAGTAAAATAATTGGATAAGGTTTTTTTCCAAGATATATAGGGCACAAATGCTCCAATTCTGCATTTTTTACAGGGTTATTAGATAATGTTGTATGGCAATGTAATAGTCTGATTGTTATCTTTCTGTTCACGTTGGTTTAATGTAATTTATGGAGTTCAACAGCACTCTTGTCAAGATATACACATTTCAGTATGTACATTACAAACATTCCCAAGGGAGGCCAATGGTTTGACTTCTGTCAAGGTCAAAAGGCCACCAAAGTCTGTCCTATCTCAAAGCAGCACAACAGAACATTTGAAGAATGAAGAACATGAACTGTTAACATGAGTTCCACCACATATCTAGAGAAGAAAGAAGATTTCAAAGATGCTTTGACTTTTCTGTCTAGAATTTCTTGTTTTTCAGGCAAACCTGGAAATTCAAAGACTGAATAAATGTGGGAAATAAATGTTATTTGTGTCATCAAAAGTAATCGCTGCAGGTATGGATAAGGGACAGCGGAGGGACAACTGAACTGTGAGTCTCATCTCAGTCTGGTCTGGTGCAGAAAAGAAAAAAAAGGGGACCTTATTTGATGGCCTTATCTCTGAAAATTTACAATAACCCCTACCCTCCAGTTCTCTCTTGCCTTAGTGGAACATTACCAAAACCAGTGGGGTTACTCTCTTTTCCTACTGCAAGGATCTGCCCCACTCCCTACCAACAGCTGACTTCTAGTAGGATATCCATGCAGATTTTTGCACTGGTACATGGGTACAAATATGTCCTTCATTTGAATAAACTGCAAAGTAAAAAAAAAAGCCTTCTTGTGTTTTAAAATAAAAAGGAAATCACTGAAGAGATGTATGGAAAGAAATGAGGTGTAAAGCTATTAACACTGTGTAAGGGTAGTGACTGGCTTTCACTTTCTTAGAAGTAGGGGATGAGGTATTTTGCTAAGGAGAATTCCTGAAGAATTCTTATTTATGAAGTGTGTTTTCTGGTTACTAACAAGATGTTCATGTATCATTTGGTATTTTCATTGTATCTTAACCATTTTGTAGCATTTTTGTCTTTTGCTGTGTGTATCTCTCCAGTGCACTGTAATTAAATTTGAACTTCTTGAGACATGATCCTGGTGTGATCCCATGAGCTGGCTCTCTCACTGACAGAAGTCCTCAAACCCAACAGCCTAGCCAAACTTCTCCTCATCTCACTGTAGGAAGGGTGGGAATCAATAACCAGCAGAAAGATGTTATGTGGAAGAGAGAACTGTTAACATGGATTATGGAAGCAGAATTAGCTATTCATAAATATAAAACTAATCTGTTTTTCTCAGTAGCTGAGGGACTGAAGGTCTATATGCTTGCAAAAGGAAAGTAACACCTTAATGTTTCTGGATGAAAGTGATCTTGCACTGAGGGACTCCAGCTTGAAATCTTTGAAACATTCTACTTCTCAAACACTTTGTCATAGAAAGCACTACTGATTTTCACTGAATGACATATTGTTTAAGCATAGGACCAGCTCAGTTTCCTCCAGCTGAGCTTCCACAATTATATGTATTTAATTATGTATTTCTCTCTCTCAGTGCTTTCCACAGAAGTAATTTAATCCATTTTTATGCTATTTTCATGAGCTTGGGATTTAAGGACTGAAGATTAAAAATATTTTTTTTTCTTTTGATAAAAGTTTGCAAACAGGATGGTGGTCAGACTTACTTAACCACGGTCTGAATCGAATAAAATATATAGAGAAATTTTGTATTAGTTTACACAATGCAGAATCATGAAAACCAGCAGGGTTTTCTCTTCACCAAAGGTCATCAACTTTAGTAAACCTTTATTTCAGCACCTCTAGCTAGGCAGGTCAGTGTTAACAGAGTAAGAAATACTGGGGAGAGATCCCCTGAAGAACTACAGAAGATAAATTCTTGCTGCTCTATGTATTACACTTCTAAAGCAAATGAATGGCACAAATGTATTAACAGTTTCTATAGGTGAGTAGAATTGAAATTACATTGACACATATTGCAGGGAGAATTCCAGCTGCTGAATACATTTGATGACATCCTTGTTTACCTGTTTGAATAAAACCTAAATAGATGCTCAATAGAGATATTTATCCTTTTTTTTCTTATGAAAAAATCTATATTCAGTATTCACTATCTTCTATATTCTATATTACAATTTACTTTGTAAATTAGAGATTGAGAAAATACAGAGGTATTTTTAAAATAGTTTATGAAATACCTCTTCTTCTTGCTTATTTTGTGTCTCTTATCACTCTTACTTGTTTCATCTTGCACAAGGTAAATTTTGATCTTGCAGACAACTGAGCATATAATTATTGTTCTGCATGACAAGGGCCTAATATAAGTTGAAACACATGATGAAGGAGGGGGAAATGTAGACAGAGGTACTGAATAGATAAATGGCAATGGGTATTATCTGAATTCCGGACACATGCCCAAAGCATTGCTAAGTGAAGTTCATGGAAAATCTTCGATTGACTTTTTTTGGGCAGACACATGCCTAGTCTTACGAGCTAGAGTCAATAAAATTTATTAAAAAAAATAAACAAACACATAGTACACTCTGAAAGTCACTGGAGAGATGCAAAGTTCAGTCAAGTAAAGACAACAGTCAATCATAAATGATCTTTGTTCAATGGAAGTATCTTACATCAGAACAGAAATATGGAGAAAAACAGTGATAAAGGCCCACACGCTAGAAAATCTCCACTGAAACAGCTTCATGGAAAAAGCAGCTGCTGTCACATGTAGTCCTACACAGTGGTCCTACACAGCCGTTATGGAAGCAAGTCCCTGCTCCACTGAATGTTCAGTTACTTGTTCAGTGTAGTGGCTCCAACAGCAGCGTCTGGGGGCTACTGCCCAGCTCTGTCATCAGCTGGTGACCAGAGCAACTTCCTGGGATGCTGGGAGAAAGCAGGGACCACATCTTGCCACATTCCATCTGAGGTTTCATGGCACTTCCCATGGTCATATAGGTAACTCCCTGTAGATTCCCAGGTCCCCAAGTGTGTTAGCTCCCACACCAAACCACAAAATACCTGCCCTGCAGAAATTTCTCCAATTAGTACAATTCAAGCATTTCTCCCTGGTGTGCAAGCTACTCAAAACTACCTCACATATTCTGTAGAGTGAAAACATACTCATGGATTATTTTGATGGAGCTGCTTGCAGGCAGTCTGCCTTTGCTCATTTTGTGTGTTACGTGCAGGAGTCAGGAGACGTGACCCCATACAGCCGATGTTCCTGGAGAATGGGGTGCCTGGAAATGCAACACTACCCTGTGCAGGGTCCCACAGCTTCAGTCCCAAGACTGCAACTACGTGGGCTACAAACGCAATTTTTTTAGTTTAAGATCAATATAGTTTCAGTCTCTTGAGACAGTAAACCTGTTTGCGTGCCCAAAATCAGAGATAAGACTAAACTTTGTCTTTTTTTTCCTATTGTTGTGAAAGGAGATCTGCTTTAAAATTATAGTCTTCTCTGTAGCATGTAGATGAATGTGGTTCTTCTGTTCTATTTTATACCAATAATTAAAAAGGTTGATTTTGTTTATTAGACAACATATTTCTACCTGCTGTCCTCCTTTCTCATATAAAATGCTCACAGTGTAATATCCGTATCTTGCTCTTGTCAAAAATTGCTCTGTTTGGTTAGCAAAAGGTATATGATATCCAAATATTTAGCCAGAAGAGACTCTTACATTCATGGAACCCTGATACATGAATCGTTTATGACATTTGCACTGACAATTGACTGCTGCATCCTGCTCAGTAAGATTAATGATACTGCAACAAAAAATGAAGATTTAAAGTTCTCTGTCTGGGTGTATTTTGAGTATACTGATTTTTGTTATGCACCACTCAAAAGGTTTTTCAACAAATAAAATTTATGACAATTCTTCAGGTTTTGGAGTTTCCTGATTTCATCGCTATTTTTCCCTGCTCTCTCCTGTTGTACACCACATCCAGCAAACCTATGGAGTTAAAATTCAAACTAAATTATTTCATTTTACTGAGAGTTTGATACCTTCTATTCATGCCTTCATGAGCAAGCTTCATGTCTAGTTGAAATCAAGTTTGAAACTGGGCTAAGTAGCAACTACAAAAGGTATATTTCACTGCTTCAGACCCTAATCTTGTGAAAATATGTGATGGGACTGCTCACAAACTAAAGCAAAGCATGTGATTGAAGCACTGAATTAATAGGACTATTTATATGGAGAGAGTTAAGGATATGTGTAAATGAAAACACATTTGCAGAATGAAGGAACAGCAAAATAAAATCTAAATATTCCACCAGTTCAGTAGTTATTATGACTGCTATCAACATGACAGCAGAAAAGTTTAAAGCACTTTGGGGGCGGTGAGTTCTCTGCTTTGCAAACGCTGGAAAATAATGGACAAAACTACAAGTGGCTGAAGTTGAGATGACTATTAAAGGCAAGGGGCAAAACCCATTGTAGTTTTCAAGATTAGCCACTGATCACATGAATGTAGAAATGTTGAAAAATTGCTAATTCTTCCTTCATCATACTGCACTTTTCATACTTATGTAATTCTTTTTATCTTTTAATATCTACCAAAGAGACTTAATTGTGAATATAAACCATAGGATTTTTGTGTGTTCCTCTTTATTGCACATTACAGGTTATAATTTATAAAAATAAAATAAATAAAAAAACAACTCTGGTCATCTTAATCTGTTATAAATGAGGAAAAGCATGGGGTGTGAAGATTTTCTCTTCTTCACTGACTGATGTAGAAGTTAATGTTCTACACTGCAATTTGCGTTTCTTGTGAAACACCTTTTCAGCTTCTAAGGTTCCCTTAAATATATTGGAAAAAAGTTATATATACAGGACATAATTTTTGGTAGCAATGAGCACAGCTGAGTGGCATTCTGTAAATCATGCTGAGGAAGGTGGGTATGACTAAATTACTCATGGATACAGTTTGATTTACTGTATGCAGTACTTTTATTAATGAGATGTGAAGCCAGATATGGCATCGTGATTCAGAAGCAAAGAGGATCTAATTAAAAGTTCATTTATCATTTCTAATAAGGAAGATTGCCTAACAAACCTTTCAGAGTAAACATTGCCAGATAAGAAAGCTGGTAAATCACTCCACTGTACACTGGGATGCTCCCGATCACCTCTCCAAAACATCTTTCCCAGTCTGATTTAGACTGTTACCTGAAGCAAGGCAAGTAAGTATTGATCAATTAATTGTTTTTCACAGCTCTGTATACATATTCACCTGCTCTTCAATTAATATGTGTTTGAAAACTCAAACCAGAAAGCATCCCCATTAAACTGTGACAGTAAAATTCAATAAACTAGCCTGGAGTCTGGTTGAAGGAAATAGGTGTACTTCTTTAAACTGTTAGGTTTGCCTTTTTGCATCAAAAAGTACTGAAAAGCATTGGCAAATATTGTACAGTGTGGTGAGTTCTTAATTGCTCAGCAGTTGCCTAAGCAGGCTCTGCTACATGAAGGCACTACTCAAAATGGTTTCAGTGGGAGCAGTAACTGAGCGCTTTCCAGAGGTTCCCTCTGCAAATGGAAACACATGTACATAAAAGATTAGTAATATATTATATGCTAGAATTGTCTGGTACTCCATATTGTAAGATTGAGATTTCAGCTGCTAATAACTTGGAAAAACTTAAGTCTTTTGAAATGAAATTTTCCATGCTGAGCTTTAGCCTTGGGATGACCTTTTTTGGAAAATTTCAGCAAAAACAGCTCAGCTGTTTCCAAGAACGAGGCCAGTGACAAACATAAGTTTTTGTCCATGTGTGAAAAGTAACTTTTTTTTTTTTTTTTTTTTTTTTTTTTTTTTTTTTTTACTGCAGTCCTCATTCTCTGGAGCAGGGACTTGACATGCTACAGAATGATGGCTTGTGGGCTGAGAATATAATTTATTCCTTTTGAACACTAGAAAACTTGCCCACAGTTCTGCAGGCTCTAAACCTTTGAATAATTGCCTTTTATATTTTCTCAAACATGACAGAGGACAGAAAGCCATTCCAGAAGGTTAGATCTGCATGGGGCATCCTCAGCTGAGTGATGCCTGTCACGGGTGGCCCTCACATGCTTAAGCTCTACCTACCCATGCTGGATTTGGCTCTTGAGGCTGGATTTTAGGCATCCAGAGCTCCAGGCAAGCAAGGGAACAAGACAACAACAGTTCTAATGTGCAGGGAGCTGAAAGTTAAACCCAGCAAAACAAGTAATATTATTACATGTCTCAAAATTAATCTACTAAACATTGTGAGGTGATGTTCTCACAATCTGTTCTTGCAGTTGTATCTGTGGAGTGTTATGGTCTCTGGATGGATGGAGCTGAGTCTTGCTCAAAGGTAACCTTTTCCTTCCTATTGCGGTTCCAGTAACCAGAAGGCAGAAGCAGTCTTTGCAGACATCTTTTTAGCCCAAAGATGCATTTGTCAGGAGGAACATGAGAAATCAGGGAGGCGGGGAGGGGTAGAAAGCATCTGACAAAATCCAAGGAAAGGGAAAACAGGACTTTGCAAACTGCTGGAGATGAAAGGGAAAATCAAAGACTGAAAGAAAATGCCTTAATATATCACACATTCTTCTGGTGTGGTGTATAAAGCACAGGAGCATGTGACAGGGAGTCTGGAAGGGTGGGACTCCTGACAAGCAAGAAGACAGAGGCTACACTGGAAAACAATGGAGGCTGATACTGTGTAGATTGAAAAAGCCCTTTGGACAGAGATCAGAAATAGAGGTGAAGCAGAGACAGGGAAAAATCACAAATAAACTGGCTGGGATAGGTGAAATCTTTCTTGGAAAAAAGTGAAAGGAGCAGGCTGAACCACTAACGTGAACACCACTCATGAGCTGTGGATTTGAACTCCAGGCCTGAAACCTCATGATTCTGTTGTCACCCAACATCTGTGAAATCTGAAAGCAAAGTTTCACATTCTTTCTAGCATTGCATGCAGGAGACACGGTTCCTTACTTAGGCAAGCCTTACACACCCTGTTCAAATGACCGAGTCCTGTGTGACTGATGGTGTCCTAAGGGTCTTGACGCCAAGGATGATGAGTATGGGCGTAAAGATGGTGCCACATTAACGGCCTTGCTGACTCCTCTGAGTTTACTAGGAAATGATCTATATAGCAACATTCCATTAACGTAAGTTTTCAATGTCATGCCCACATCATTCAGCTGATGTCAATATTAAGGATGTCATTACATCCCTAATACATTCTTCTCCTGAGTGTTGGGTTTAATTTTTCTGCAGTGACCACCAATTCTCCCCATGGATGTTGTACATCTTTCAAGTCACAGGATACATTTGTTACAGGAAAAAATATTGGCTGTGCAAAAAAGAAAACCGATTTCTACAGGAAGAGTAATTATTTGAGGAAGCTGAAAGACCATTTAATAAATAGAGTAAAGGAAGGCAAAGAAAGCATGGGCTCTTGGTTAAAGCAACAATGATATCCTGGAATGCTGTAATCCCTATTTATCTTCTCTACAGAATTCAAATGCAAACCAAACATTGTACAGGTAATCATTAATTATGCATCTTTTCCTTGATGTTTACACAATTATTTTCAGAAGTCATATGCTGTCATATTTGCAACTGAAGTTGCTCTTGAATATACAAGGAGTTATGCAACAAGAGCTGTAAGAGCTAAAGTTCATCACATTTCATTTAGACATTCAGAATTAATGAATAATTTTGACTGTTATCTCTTGCTGACTCAGCCTCCTATTTTTAAGTGGGGGATATCACTACTCTCTCACTTTGATGAATCACTGTGAAAAGAAAGGAATAGCTACAAAACACTGAAATACTGACTGTGATGGGTGCCATGGCAAAGCCTGTCTGCAAAATAGTAACGCTTTCACAAAAATGGGAGGTGACTACAGTACAGTGGTGGAGAAAAAACAAAAACTTACCAGTTAATGATTGAGAGGTCATGTGGAAATCCCTAATCTGTGACAGAGCAGTTCAGAATTTTATCGTAATGCTGTGCACAAAAGCACGAACAGACAGAAGGTATCCATTAAATTTGCCTAGATGCCCTTCAGTGCTGACATTAGCATTCTTCAGTGCTAACAGGAATTTTTGTATGTGCCTTTGGTACACAGAATATAGATGTGTATGTGTATTTTTGCATATAAAGTGTCATCATTAGTTAATACATGTTAAAGAACCAGCAGCTATCTGCTGAGCTTGTTACCTGATGCCAGCAGACAGGCATGCCTCCATACACATCTGTGTACCCCTGTCAGGCAGCATGCAGTGTAGTTGCCTATCTACACTATTTTGAAGTTCAACACATTCCTTAAAATGATCTGCAAGACACATTTGTGTCCTGCAAATTGTATCTCAAGTTCAGACCGATGGAAGAACACTTGAGAGCGTGACAGAGCTGAATTAAGGCAGACAAATGGCACTCTATTTATAAGCAATAATAAAAATACCTTATGAATGCTTATATAAACATAGTGTATAGTTCTTTAACTTCCTTTTTTTGCACACTGCATACTTTTTTTTCATATGATATTTAGCTTGGACCAAACTCTTAGGGACACTGACTCTATTTTTGCAGTTACAACAATTCATATATGGAACACCTACCAGCTGTGGCCCCTATATACTGTTGTCATAATAAAAAACAGTGCAGCTGGAGCTGTTTAGGTGACTAGTGTAATTTGATTAAATCTCTCAGTTTTCCAGAAAATGTCCTGTACATCTTGTTCTTAGGCTTCAAATGCCATGGAAACAGTCTATTTCTCAATATCTTCATGCTTCTTTTCCAGTCCGGTCAGGACCAGGAAGAGAGAAGGCAGTACAAAGCGCTGCACAAGCAGGCAGCTGGAATGGCTGGCTGCAGAAATTCACAAATGACTAGGTGTAGAGTTATGGATCCTTCAAGAGCTTAACAAGATTTTATCCTCTTCAGAAGGAATTTTGAAGATGTTTATCAATCTAGGCCAATCATCATTTGAGGATCAAAGTCTTAGAAGTGTCTATATGGACACAAGATTCCATCAGGACTTACCATAACATGTCTGCAACTTAGAGGAGGGATATTTTTTTTTTTTTTTTTTTGGTGCCAATGTAGACTTCAGATTAGGAACAGCTAGATATGAATTTAAAACAAGTCCAAACTAAATTAATTTTCTGGGTGCAGTCTGGAGCTTTGTATCCATAGCAATAGTGAACTGAACTGTTCAATACAAATGTTGTATACAGCAATCAGTGATGAAGTATTAATTAAAACAGAGAACATCAACATTTTAGTGAATTTTAGGAAAATAAAAATCATCTAAATAAGAACTAAGTAAGTTAATTGCTATATTTTATATTTAGTGCTTTATTTATAGTACTGTAGGTAAAGAATTTTACCAGAGTGCAGTCACTCATCATGCATTGTCAACAGAATCATCAGGAAATAAGTTTGGAAATTGTTAATTTTGGTTTGCAAGTGAACTGTCCTCATTTTCCCCTCTTCTTCTGTTAGTGAGGAACCACCTAAACATTTGAGCCTGCAAAGGCAAAATGAAAAGGATGAAGATATACTTTATTGGAGAAGAGAAGAGGGAAGGGACAGGAGAAATGGATTGGATAGAAGCTTTATTTAAAAAAAAAAGTTTTAAACACCCCAAACAATCATAGCTTATTGGTCCTAGCTATTCAGCATGCAACAGCAGCCACAAGAAATTGCAGAAATGTGGATACGTTTTAGACTTACCAGCCAGAAAAAAAGCTGACAAATTTGCAGTGAGTGCTGTTTAGACTTCAGCTTAATTGATATCCCAGCAAAAAGTATATTGAAATGAAGACATTCTGCAACTTTGAGCACTATATCTGGACCTATACAAAGAAGCAGTCTGGGGTTTATTTGAGGAATTACTTTCTATGTAAAAGGTCAGTTGGCTTATATCATGTGTTTTTCTCAGCAACAAGTAAAGAATATCTAATCTAGTGAAGGAGCAAAGGTATACCTCTTGTCATGAAAGTAGTCATATTATCTCCTAAGAAAAGTTGATTCAATGTTAATATGCTTTATGGGAAAGAATAAAGTAGCAAAACCAGAGCAAATGGAAATAATCATGCATTTACCAACTCAAACATGTGCAAACATAAATTACTCAAGACAAAAGATACAAACTCCACATTGCCAAAGAGGGGCATCCAAAGTAAAAAGACCTCGATGTGAAATGGGTAACAGTTGGAAATTTCTAGTGGTAGAATGCACAAATCCAGAGAGCTTTTTCTTCCACCTCATTCAAATAAAATCTTACCACAGGTCTATGTTCCTTTTTTATTTTTTTCATTTGGACAAAATCGCAGAAGAGAACTCGGCCCCCTTAGAAGCACACTGAGCTTACTGCGTTTGCTCTAAGAGCATGTACAGAATCACAGGACAATTTTATATAGAAGAAAGTAGCTTTTGAGCCTGATTAAAATGGCAGTGTCTTCCCCCCGCCCCCTTCTTCTTTTAACACCTGCTAAATATAAAATTCTCGGGTCTTTTTTTAGATTGTGTTTCCTCACCCTGCAGAGCATTTCGGTTAGCATGTCACAACAAAACAGACATTCTGAATTATGCTAGGAAATAGGTGCTGCAGAACCTAACACCTGACCCAGCTGCATCGGTGCCCAGTGCCACTCAGCAGGTTGAGACCTGAGTGGACTGCAGTGGTCATTGCTGAATCAGCTTCATAAGCACGCTTTTCATTTGCATTTCACTTTGATGTTTCTGTTTCAATAATTTTCAGACCTTGCCAAAAATACCAGATTTACTTAATTCCTCAAGCCAAACCATAAATTGCTACATTATTGTTTGAAAAGCTTTGTACCTTTCTTGAACCTGTCCTGAATTTTGGGCCTGCTTAACCTATACCAAATCAGTTAGCTTGGTTTCCCAAAGTTGTTTCACATGCTAATTCTGTAGCATCTGCATTTCAATGGATGTGCATGATAACAGGAATGCAACCACTGTGGAAAAATTTGTAGTTTGTCTTTTGTTTTCACAAGGAATTCCAAATCATTCCAAAAAACAACCACCGCTTCAAAAATATACATGTATATAATCTGGGACTAGTTCAAACATCTTCTCTGATTCACTTCAAAGACTATATTTCAGACTTCAGCTTCTAACAACTGGATGAAATACTTTAGTTTCCACTTTTTTCCACACTTGTAAAGGAAAGTTCAGCACTGCAAAAGCAATCACTTTCAGGTTTTTTAAAAAAATGAGATTTTGGAAACTGACTTTGATAAAGCAGCATTTTCTACCAGAAATAAAAAAAAAAGTTATTTTATTTCATTGGTTCTGCTAATTTTTACTTATTGACTAACTTTACTTCCTATAACTAGTGTTCGTTGACAGCATGCAATTTACTAAAATCTATAATTTTCTTACCGTGTTTTTAAGAGTTTTAGTTTTTAAGTCTTTCAGCTATTAGAAATCTACAGGCTGCTGTTGCTAGCACTTGAAATGTCTTGGCTTGATACCACCGCCAACATTTTAATAACCTGAGGTGGAACCTCCTATCTGGAAGAAAGTTGCTAAAATGCAGCTAATTCCTCAACTTGTTAACAAGTGCAGTGATTGCCTGAGAACTCCTTTTGAGGGGTTGTCTCCTGTGAGCAGCAGCTATAGAATGAGGAAAAGATGCAAGGTCTCTTATGTACATCCCATTGTTTTTGCCAGGAGAGTTTTGCCTAAGTGTCTAATACGCAAGTAGCCTGTTTACTGGTGTTTGCATTTATCCTTCTGTTTTAAAACTTGGCATTAGAGCTTGTACAAGATTAGACTGAACCATGAAGGATATGCCCTCTGTTTTCTGCCTCAGGTTATGTGAGCTAGACTACTTGTAATTAAGAGGCAGAATGGGAGCAACAACCTCTTGGGCTTCAATTTTGATGCCCCAAACCATATTTTATAATAATAATATGCAAAGGCTAACTCTGCGTTTAGGTGTTGTTGGGTTTTTTTATTGCACGATTTTGTTCTCCGTGCAGCTGTACCACACAGAACCCATCACCCTCGCCGAGACACACGAACAGGATAGGCTGGAGCTGCTCAGCAACTGATGTGCCTTAACATCTGAAATGTCATGGTGAAGGAGAGTTCAAGTAGGTGAAACAGAGGACTACTCTAAAACAAACAGAAAGTTGGTTTGGTTTGGTTTATACTACAAAACTACACACAGAGCGCTCAGTGGGATCGGGGAGGGAAATAACAGCAGGCCAGCTCATCTGCCTGGAGAGCCAGGGCTTGCTTCTGCTCTGGATGTTGGATGCTTTTTAACATCAGCAAAGTTATTGGGTGGAATGACATAACCTTGAAGTCTGTGACCAAGACGGGTTAGTAGACCAATGTGCATATGTCAAGATGAAAGTGGCAAAATTGTTTATTCAGGTGATCTCTGACCCATTTGAAAGGAGTGCTGCAAAGCTGAACTGACAGATGGACTCGGTCAGGAAGGACAGAGGGAGAGTATCTGCTGTTCGGTGTCAGCTGCTTGCAGCTTAATGCCATCAGCTTGATTTCAACACCTATTCCCAACTGTATCCCCTACAGCCATGTATGCTTATGCTAGACACAGCCCTAAACATGAAAAAAAATGCATAGAAGGGTGCATAATTTCTCATAGATGACACAGTCTTTTTGCTCCCAGTTGCTTTTTCTGTGTCTCCTAACAGAGTGCAGCACTGAATCCTCCCAAGCAGAAATTATCTTTCTCAAAACAACCCCAATAAACAAGGCACCAAACACTTCTAGATTCTGTGTTCTCAAAAGAGAAACAGCTCTACAAGAAAACTTGATAATTGTATCTCATCTTTGTACTTATTAAACCAGTTCTAACAACCCCAAGCCTTTAGACAACTTGTGAATTACTGACATATTTGAAAAGGTGTCATACTTAATTTTCATGCCTGAATCCACAAATGCTTTGAAAAAACTCCCTAGCACCTGTTTCTCGTGGAAAAGATAGGGTGAATAGAAGAGAGCTTTGATCTTTTTTATAGACTATGTGGGGTGCTTACTTTTAAGTCTTGATCTTGCATAGGCCTGTTAGGAGAATTTCTGGAATTTAAAAATGGCAGAAGGATGTCCTCAGATATAATTTGTCAGCTAAATTCACAGGCTCAGTACTGACACTGTTTTAGGGAGATGATTTTGCAACAACAGGACTGTTAATGGCTGTTGCTGCTGCAGCAGAATTACAGTGCTTCTGTAGAGCACAAATTTTGCAAAACATACAGCAGCTTTGTAGGAAAAATTACACAAAATGTCACCTCAGATTTGGATATGTCAAGGATTTAATAGTTCTTCAGCAGACTATAATGTGCTATAAGCCAGAAACCAAAAAATGTCTCATCCGTACAAACTTCTAGGGGGAAACTGAAAAACAGGTAAAAAGATTAGGCTAGAACTCGGACCTGGTTTCATGTGCATGCTAAGGTTTCATTTATCGGTGGCATTTATCCTACTCTCTTTATTCCTAGGATTAAGCCTAAAAAAATCCATTAGCATCTAACAATACTCTAGACAAACATTCTAGTCACAAGCTACCTTACGAGCATCTAAACTGTGACAACAAGCCTAGGAATTTCTAATTTTTTTATATTAAGTAAAGCAGTTTTTAATAGGAACTTGTGTAGAGATAATATCATAGCTGCTGTGTTTCCAATCCTGCCAGTTAAACTGCTTTACAAAATCAGGGACCGAGTATGGGAGTTGAGGAAAGCTATAATCACAAAATTGTGATGTTTAAGATAACACGTTTCTACCTCCCTACCGAGCACAGTTTAAAAATAACCGTGAGCGAACAGAAGCACAGTCACTCGTTCAGTCTCACCGGGTCAAATACTCAAACCAAGTAATGGACACAATTTGGTTCACTGAGACAGAATAAAAATGAATGCAAAACAACCCATAAACAACCGATTAAGTTATAATAGATCATTTCTAAGAACATACAGAGTTCAAGGGCTAAACTTTTGACATAGGCACAAAGGATAAAATGAAAATGGACAGCTGGAAAATACATTTCTGTGGATTCCTCTCTTAGGCATCAGTCCAAATCCAATTAAATTCAATGCTAACACTAACAATTGCTTAAGTGGGCTTTGGACTGGAGCCTTATTGACTCCAGTTTGTTACACTGATATAAATACAGCAACTTG
Organism: Falco naumanni; assembly: GCF_017639655.2. NCBI lineage: Eukaryota > Metazoa > Chordata > Aves > Falconiformes > Falconidae > Falco > Falco naumanni. The sequence continues at coordinate 24,709,788 of NC_054057.1, read as the reverse complement.
ACTGAAGCTAATGGAATCCCTTAAGGATTTTTGAAAGGCAAAGAGCTAAGTGCCATCAGCTTTCCTGAGAATAAGTGCTTATGGCTCCACACAGTACTGCCTCCCATCTATGCAAACAAGAACAAAACCCGGTTTGTTGCATTGTACATGCCAGCTTCTGCTGAGCTGAATTCCACATCTTGCAAGCCTTTTTTGTACGTGAGTCTGGCCTGTGAAAGGGAACTGCTTAGCTATCTATTTTGAGCTACAAGTTAAATGAAAGAAAAAAAGAAAAAGAGAAAAAAAAAAAAGTGGTGAAGGGACAGTATTGATTTATTGGCTCGTAGGAGACAGTAGGTGCTGGTGCTTAACGACCATTCCCTGGTGTAAAGGAGGAATTCCACCCTAAATTGGAATGAATGGGCAAAATAACCTGACTCTGAACCATTAGCACGCATGTCTTATTTGGTCCAGTCAGCAAATGTTGCCAGGACATCAGTCCAGAGCAAATGTTTATGTTCAGATTGAATAAATTGCAGGATATTAGGTGGCAAAATAGTACCGTATCTATCTCTGCTTTTCCTTGGATACTGCAACAAAACAGTCTAAAAAAGCAGTTGGAATGACGCTTGGACTGAATATGTTTTACCCTTAGAAGTCCTGCTTTGGAAGGAATGTACAACGATTTTCTCCAAGAATATATTTATATTTGAGAAGGGACTTTGTTTTATTTCAGGGGGGATTCCGCTTGGCTGTTTCCATTGTTACTGAACATTTAAGACTTTCTGGAGTCATACAACATGGATTCTTTTATACAGATAGTACAAAACCCAACCATATACTTCATATAGATTTTCAGTTGTTGCTTTTTGACGGTAGTAACAGATTTATAAAGAGTTCTTCCAGTTCTTCCAGCATTCCGGGAAGACTTCTTTGCCATTCTAGGAAAACAGAACACATTTTGTTCCATTGAAAGTTACTTGGTAAGTTCATCCTATATAAATTGTGAAACATTTGAAGGTAAATGGGTAATTTCCCACTTAAGCCATCGCAGGGCCAGGGTAAAGCTCACAATCTCTCCATGTGCAAACTTAACAGCAACCAGCCTCAGCTACCAGCCCTTCATGCTTATTCTCCAGCAACTGCTTGTTCTTTTGAACTTTCTGTGAAGCAACTCACTTGGCAATGAGCAAGGAGTTGTTAAACTAACCCTTATCACTGAGTACAATCAGTGGCATTCTGCTAGCTGATGCATAACAAAGGTGTGCCATGTAGACCAAGCATCAACAGGAGACTATTTTCCCCAAGAGCAAAACAGCTCCCTACACAAGATGTATAGAAACTGTACAACCCAGATTGCAATATTTAATAAAAGTTTGTTTCTTAAAGCCTAGTGCCCTAAGTAGCCATCTTGTGCTGCACCCTCTTGACAAGGCTGGGAAATTTTTGTAGAACCAATTCATTAACATGTACCAGTTTATCTCCACTAAAGCCTTATGCAGTCACTAAGTACCTGGAGTCAAGGCTTCCCAGGTCCACCAAAATTTTTCTAAGAGTAAAGGGCTCTGTGTTCCAGACCCTGCAACGATATTTAGATGTCTGTAACAGAATGATAAATTATAAGGAAAAATCAAGTTTTGTGGACTTTTTTTACAGAACTCACTAGTCTGATTGTCCATCAGCATCAACACAGCCCATACCAGTTCTACCATATATTGCCTTGTGATCTTACATACATCTGTTCACAACAAATGTGGAATGAAAAGTACATAAAACTTATAATTTTCATGTATTTTTCCATCAGTATGTAATTCAGGAATGATTCGATAATTATGGTGACAGCAGGTAGTAAAGTACAGTCATCAATAGCAAATGAGTATTGGTAAAAAAGCGTGACAGGGAATATTTACAAGTGCAAGTGACTCGGGTTGCGTCTGTTTGCTACACGTAGTTCTGCTGTAACCATCAAAGACACCTCAGCATTACAATAGGATGAGCATTCTGCTTAATATTGTTGGAGACAGGGAAAAGGGAATAAATGCATAATAGCTGCATATACGAGCGGAGAAGCAGCATGAAACAATTGCAGTGTGGATGACTCAGGAACCAGGATGTGGAATATATCATGGTCCAGCTGTCCCCCAAGGGCAAATGCATCAGCTTTGGTGATTCACTCATGAAGGATAAGAAAAGGGACTACTCTTCCCAAGAATAGTTACAGTTCTTCAGCCTGAACAGATCTGCCTAGGACCCTAGTCTGACAGGACTTGTGCATCTGCATATGACAGGATCTATCCCCAGACATTTACCTATCAGTTAGCTTGTGGCAGTAAGTATTGTGTATTGGGAAAACATTCCCCTGACTGGAGGAAAAAAAAAGAAAAAAAAAAAAGTTGGGTGGAAGATATAGAAGATAAAGGGTCTTTTTGCTTATGTGTGCATGACATTGTAAATAGATAGTATAACTCATAACCCTCTCTAGACTACCAAACCATCTCAAGGAGATGATACGATTTTACACAAAATAATGTTATACTGAGCACAGCTACCAGATTCACACACAATCAAGACTTGATCAACAGATCCAGATTCCTTCCCTGGTTCAGATGAATCTCATCTGCACAAAGAATTATTTTTACCTTGTAATGTACTAAATTATGTGAATTTATTAAAATTATATTCCAGTTTTAAATGTATTTGACAGCTGTCTGTTAATAAAACTAGTTGAATAGAGCAGAAATTATATTTTTTCTTTCACTACTGCCCGTATAGCCTTGAGCATTTTACTCCCTGTAGCAGGAGCAAGGGATAAAAGTCTTTCAGCATCCAAAAATATCAAGTCCACTGTGAATGTCCTTGTAGGGAAAGGAAAAATAACAACAATTCAGTGTGCCCTTTTCATAGTTCTCTTGCTTGGACTGGTAGCATAAATAATTTCTGAACAGGGCAAGGATAATCATAAAGTTTATATGTAAAAGTTTCAATCATGTTATTACTGTGCCAATATTTTAAAACACAGAATCCCCTTGCTTTAACTTTACTTGGACTGTATCTGGCCTAAATTACAGAACATTTAATTTTCAGTTATCTACTTTTCGTTCTCCAGACTCAAGACAAGAAAATTGTTTGGTCTCTTCAATACAGAGCAACATTTGCAAATTTTAGTCCTCGCTGCATTGCCTTTATTTATTCTTCTCACTTCAAGAGATGACAAGAGGGTTAAAGAAAACAAATTAAATGTTTATACAAAGGATGTCTGAATTGCCAGCAGGGATTGTTAAGACTCTTGTGTGTTGTCAACTAATTTACATGCTGGCAAGAGCAAACAGGCAAGGTTAGAAATACCTTTCCTAGCCTTTCAGAAAACACTGAAGCACTTTTCTCATCAAATGCTGATCCTACTGGGAGGATGAAAGGTGCACAACTGACACAGAGACAAAGGGCCATGCATTTGAGATTAATAGAGTATGCAGGAGTGTCTCAGTGTGGGTCATGATAATGTAGCACTGACTAATTAAGTAAATAAATCAGTGCCAGGTTTTGATCTATTTGTTTCACTGATGCTTAGATACAGTAGAGATAACATGCCAGTGTTGTCATAATAATATACTGCTGAGAGTTTTAATGTCCCAAGCTCTCGTTTTCAAGAAAAATACAGCTATTTAGGCCATTCAGAGATTAGCTGGTAGACCTCACCATGGGGCTGGAGTTCATAGGAGTATGGTAATTAGAGGTGGAAAAGACTTATTAGATCACTGGGTTCATTCCTTGCAATTGCCTCATAGAGGGGGCATTGACTTCCAGTGGGGTTTGGATTACATTCGTAATTCCCAAGAGACAGAGAGAAAAGGAACCGTAGATCATTTCCTGGAAGATGGTAAAAGCTCAGTACATCTGCTGTGCTGACCTTTTACAGAAGCCTTATACGCTCACCTAAAAAAACTGGTGCACAGGATAGAAAATAAAACCTCAGTGAAGAAAGAGTTGTGAGGATTTGGTTTTATGCATGTCAGTTTTTTTCATGACTTGTATTTTCCAAAGAAGGAAAAATGAAAATTTCTGATGGCACCAGAGCACTGAACTCTACATCTCACTAAATAACACATTAGCTCAAATAAAGGCCAAAGCTGAGAAATGGCTATGGGCTGCAGACCTGATTAATAGTAAGCAATACTTTAAACTCAGAAAAGATTTGAATGATGGCTGCAGCACACTTAGTAGAATAAAATCCACAAGATACAAATGCTGAGTGAAAAGAAAGGAAGTTCAGTTTAAAAAGACTTGAAAATTAACTTTTTAATCACTGGTTTCAACAACTGACATTAAAAGTGAAGGAGAACGCAGTGTCTTCATAATAAGGACAAGAACAATCTAGGACACAAGTTTAACTTGAAATGTAATTTCTAAAAATTAATACCTTTTACAAAAAATGCCTAAAATCATTATCTTAACAAGCTCTCTCAATCCATGAAATTAAGTTTCTGAAAATCGTGATACAAATGTGTTTTATAAAAACCAAAAATGCAGAAGCAAGGGATTTCTGTGTGAATGTGTGCTAAACCAACACAGTGATTCAGGAGCATAAATCAAGTTAATCCTATTCTACAAAATCTGTAGGAAGCATCATCATCACAAATATAGATAATCACAAATTTTATAGGAGAGGTAACCCTAGAATAGTGATGTCTAAAGAAGGTTTTAAAATCAGAAATACATTGGTTTTCCACTATACATACACAGTAAAAGAAGATCTTTAAGGATTTCATGGCATAAAATAGAAGACATAACAGGAACAGGAAGGAAAATTAAGGCCTGGAGAAAACCAGTGATTTGCCCAGGAGCATGAAGTAGTTCCATGGAAGTTCTAAGAGGAAAGCCCATAACTGCCTGCCAACATGTGCAGTATCATATCTGCTCAAGTTTTAATCTTCCTAATCACATCCAGAATAGAGATGAAAAGTATGATCTATGCTGATCAGCAGTGGTTCATTAGTGAGGAAGTAGAAATTTGGTATTACATATTTAATTCTTAATATTTAATAATTAATATATTTATTTCCATAGCCACACAGGTTTGGGTAATTAGAAAAAATTAGATCCTTACATAAAAAAATATGTAAGTTAACTATATCTGAAGTACTAGTAGAGATGCATTATAAAAGGTATATTTTTGTGCACAACTGAAGACATCTGTTTCTCAACAGTTTCCTAAACACCAAAACCACACACAAGAATTCATTCACACATGAGATGAGTTTGATGGGGTTTCTTTTCTTTCACTAGTAACAAACAAAGGCAAATGAAATCCATGGCGTTAAACACTCACATATACTTGTGTTTATTCCAGTTTTAGGACAATTTTAATATCAACAGTGACTATTTTAACATTAAAACTACAACAAATAGGCAGCAAAGATATAGGCCTAGAATGACCTATTATATAGAATATATATAATGGCCTATATATAGAATATATCATCTTGAATACCACTACCAATAGAGATGGCTCAGCTATAAAATAATGGTCCTGTTGAGTCATTAGGCATTTTTTTACTAACAGAACAAGGATTACCCTTTGATCCTTTATGTTTTAATTCCAGGTACAAAAAATCCCAGAATGATGTATTAATAAAAAAAGATTTAGGTAATTTAATTGTGTGCCTAACTGCTTGTGAAGAGGGATGGCTTCTTTAGTTGCCATCAAGGTGTGACTATACAGAACTTTTACTATTGTTAATTAGCACTTAAATTGGTGTAATTGCTCCTGTCAGAAAGTGGTATTCGGCAGGGTTAAGGGTTCCTGTACTAAGGTCTAAGGGGAGAGACAGGAAGGAGAGGAACTAGGCTGTGTATGGAATCCAGCAAAGGTCTTATGGGCTGGTGGTGATGACTACGAAAAACAGTAGTAGAATTGTTACTCTGCCTAGCCGAGCACAAATTAACAACCGACATACTTTATGGGTTACACAATTTTACAAAACAAATATTTCTCACCTATACTGATCTGATGTTTTATTGACAGTTTCTTAGAGCAAGATATCACATTGGCCCACTCTCTGAGCAATTAAAACAAAAAAAGTAATCCAGCTTTTGATTATTTGACAGGTTAATTCAGCAAATCAATTACACTCGGTGTTCAAATTGTCCCTACTTCAGTGCAGAATTTCAAGTCTTTACTTAATCAGGGCATATTGGAGGGAACATGTCAGTACCCAGCCTGTTCAAAAATATCTACAATATTGAATAACACCATCCTGTTTGGAACACAGCAGACAAATGTTGTCTACTATATGTGGCATGGGGATTGTGTATGCGAATGTTTTTCACCATTGGAACGAAATGTAGTACTAAATTTGAATTTTGACCCTTTCCCAAAATATCCCAAAGTAATGAGAGGAGATGCTTTTTAAAATAATTCTTACTTTAAAATATTTATTAGTGAAGATCAGCTCTTTTATACCTGGTTTTCTGATTGCTTTTGGTTAAAATGTGGGAAAACTACAGATCTAATCAAACTAGACATTTGGAAAATTTCTTCAGATTTTATGTATCAAAGAAAAAGAAATCCCTCAGAAAAGTATGTTCTTTTAAACTGAATTTTCTTGGCCTAGTCCTGTCCTGAATATGTAAAACAGCTATGATTTATAACCTGACCAAAACATTCAAACTCAGTGAAAAGAGAATAATATACAAAGATCTATCCCCATTTTCTGCATAGTTGCTTTTATCCATTCATTACCTTATTTAAGCTCAAGACTGAACATTAGAGTTATCTTTGATTTAACCCTTAAATTCAGGGGTTAACTTTTCTATTTGATCAAAGCTAAATTTTGTTAGGCCACATACAAGCTTTCAAAAGTTTCGCACTGATGTCTCTTCCAGCCCTTCCCCGAAGACCTGTACTGGTCTTGCTGCATTGCAGCCAGGAGCTACAACAAATCTCAGTAATTATTCAAAATTTTCTTGTGAACTGACTGGCCTAAATGTGAAGAATAGTCCAGTTGAGCCAAGAATATTGAAGAAGAAACCGTGTGTTGTTCACTGCTCTGCAGCTGTAATATTCAGCTGCTTACAGCTCCAGAAGGGCTGAGGACCCATGCTTAGGGGAGCAATAAGACTTGAGTGACCTCCTTGCACAACCTTCATACTGATAATCAAGGTGAAATAAATAATGATAATAAAAGAATTGGCCAAAATGAAGGGAAAGATGTAGGGATTTGACATGGAAAAAGATTTTAGCTATGCAGCATCCAGGCACTTACAGAAACGAACTCTTGCTCATGAAACTTAGCAAGTGGAAAGAAATCTGTGACATGTAGGATAGGGATGCACACATTCCAGCAAAGGTCCCAGAAGTCTTTGTGGGCTACGACAACAGGTATAGAAAATATGATGGATAGATTTCTTTACTTGTGTCTGTCATCATAATAGAGGAACAGGTCTCTCAAAGTGAGAATATTTAGACCTAAAGTCAATACTAATACTAGTTCCATGAAAAAAACATGGGAGAAAGGATTTCAGGGAAGGTAATATACAAGTATAAAACCCAGAACTTTCCACACACAAATGCTACAGAAAAAAATATCTAAGACTTGTATTGCTAAGTATAGAACTCATACAGCAATTTTTATTATTTTTAGGTACAGAGATGACATATAGCCATGACAGTAAAAGATCTCCAGGGAGTACTTTGTGTTCAAATAACAACTGCCTTGCCTTTTTTTTTTTTTTTAATTAATGAACGTATCTGTATATTTACTGCTACCTATAAACAGATAAGGTAGCAGATTTTTGTTATTTTATTCTGTAAAGACTATAAGAAAAAGGGAAATCATTATTTAATGGGGAAAACAACCAATAAAGTGGATTTTTACTGCCTTTTGAGGGCTTTTTTGCAAGTGTTGTAACATGAAGTTAGTGCTTTGCAAAGGTTTTGGATGGAAAGGTGTACACTATATGATAGAGCATAAAACAGGGGAGGAGGAAAAAGTGGGACTGACGTTCTGCCAGAACCAAAACTAAATGTTTCTAACTGAAGTTAATTGTTAACAGTTAATGGAAGGCTGCAAAATATTACATACACGGTGAAAATTTTTGATGCAATAAAAATATACCAAGACTCTAATTTAGTTATATTGGTGACTGTTATTTGAGTTGCTCTGCATTGTACTTCCTAAACCCTACAGGCCTGCTCCAAAACCCTCACACAGGTACAATAGCCATCAGCCCAGAGTGCAGTGGGAATACTGGGCTTTGTTTAGAGAACCCTTTTGACAGATGGGGAAGGCCCTGATTCAGAGGAATCCTGTACATGAGATTAAGAATAGCTCTAGAACTAAATATGACTGTTCTTAGAAGTTCTCGAAGTGTGGCTGGTAGACCTAGCCAGGGTGCACCTTGCATAGAACCAGTCACTGACTGTGGAAAACTTGGCTGCCTCAACAGTCTTGCACAGCACAGTTTGCGTGACCACTGAAACATAAGAGGAATGCAACTCCTGGAACAGAAATTATAAACAATTTTACCAGTGACCAGATCTCCTTGTTATAAGAGTTTACTACAGAATTCCTCCCACAGAGGAGAGGTAATAAAGTCACCAGACTGAGCAAGAAAACAGCTACATCTAGTAGTGCCTTCTCTGTGCTGACAGTCAGGCAACAGCTAATAGGACACTCTAAAAGGAGGTTTGAATGAATGAAAACCCCCACACATCCTTTCTATGAGACTCTTCTCTTCTGAGAAGTCCTGACAGGTGGCCAATGACAGTCACACAAATTTCAGATACTCTACAACTCAGGTAATTACATTGACAATAATGATTATTTGAAGTACGAAGTACGAAACGTTCAATCAATCAAAGCCTGAAATCAAAATAATAGCTTTTAAATGAAATATTTCATATTCCATCATTCTACTACCAATGCAATTAGCCATACAGTAAACATCACCCTGAAAAGAAATGATTTTCTTTACCATGATGTATTACTAAGCTAAGATATACTAGGTGGGTTAGGGAGAGGGGAATATGGCTTTCACAGTAATTTTCCAACTTTTTTAACCACAGAGTTTGTAGTTCATGTCTAAGCACTGATTCATCAAAAAATGTAAGCAATGCTCAAATCTAAACATATTGAAAAACTTAATGACTTAAAAATCAGTATGTACTTTGATGAATAAATATGTTTTTAAGCTTAGACTAAGTTTGCCCTAACTACCCTTCTGAGAAAGGGACTATGAGACATTAAATTAGATTTTTTGTTTCATATACTGTATCCTCATAACTGTCCCCAATTAAGGCTACAAAGGAATAAGGAAAATATTGAGATACAAACAGCAAAAAACATCTTCCCTTTAAAATAAATGCAGCATAAGGCAGCTTAAACTAAGCATAAATTAAAGATTTCTAGAACAGCAGAAATTGTATATTATACTGTACCCTCTGTAGACCAGGGACATCACTCTACTCCTATGGGATGATTTAACAGGAAGCCCTAGGTAGTTCTGTATTTTTCAAACTTCACTATTTAACCTATTTTCCCTTCTAACTTTCCCTTATAATACTGAGCTACTTATTAGTTAAGTTAGTGAAACTATGCCTTAATCTCCTAACACTTTTATCAGTATTTAGTTTAATTCTGCAGTGCATTTTTTAAAATTTTATCTATGAAAGCTGGTCTGCAAAATAAGGGATTTATTGTCCAGCGCCCACATGTGTGTAACTCCCACCGAGATGGAGAGACCACAGGAAGTTCAGTCTCATCTGCCAGAACTATGATGACATTTGGAAGGCAGGGTGAAAGGAAAGGATGTTACTCAGGAAATTTATTGTTTTATGGCTTACCACGATGACCCTGGTCCTGAGATCTGTGTTCATTTATCCAATCTGCTGCAACAGAATTTCACAGGCTTCCCCCGCCCGCCCCCAACAGCCCTTCCCCCACTCCCTTCTGAAACTATTGCTGCAGACAACTGTACTAACAGTGTTTATTTTGGTTTACTTTAACATTATTTCTTTTTCATTAGAGGCTTATGGATGTCAATAGAAGCATGTCTATTACGCAGATTTAGTCATCTACGGTTTCTTGTCTCCTCACTAATCCCTTACTTAAACAATGATTTTATGTTCATTTCCCTCTAGTCCTCTAATCCCTCTGCTTATTTCTTGAGAAGCTACTAAAAACAGTTCTGTTGGAACAGACAACCCTTTCTGTCACCACCTTCAGATTTTAAGGTGCATAACCCATATGGCTTTGAAATTCAGCCTGTCTTTGGAAATATTATCTTATGCCAGACTTGTCCTAGTGTGGTTCCTAATGTTCCTAATTGACTTCTAGGGAAAACGTTCATTGCTGTATCCAGCCATGTCTTGATGGGGAGAGAGTGAGGAGCCAGCTTACCCCACCGTTGTGAAACATGTAGTACATATTGAACTGCTGGGTGACCTGGGGGAGGAGATGGCTATAATCCCTCTAGTCTCTGGAAAATCCATGTCAGTATATGGGGGAGTGACAGAGAAATTGTTGCTAAAAATATATACCTTTATCCTGTATTTCTAAAGGAACCAAGGGACAGCTGATTCTGGATGAGGCAATCTAAGGAAAAAGTCCCAGTTGCATGAAGGTTTGTTTAGGTCCCCATCATCTCTGATAAAAGAAAATTAGGGGGTAAACACTTAAAATTCTACCACAATTAAGGGGAGAAATGAGATACCTCAGGGTGATAGTCCTTCCCAGTAAAGACTAAACATACCAGCCAACAGAAGAAGAAGGGTTCTTCTGAGTTTACTTAGAGGGATTCTTCTGTATATTCCACAGGTGGCTTTTACACTGTAGTTGAGAATTATTTTTTTTCTTTTTTTTTTTTTGATAAAAGGAATATTTTATTTCAGGATTTGGAACTGGACTCAAGTTTTCTTCTCTCAGCAGAATGCCCTGAAAGTTGTGCCAAAAAGATGAAAGTCTTGCCAATAGCTTGGCAGTTAGGTTTGTCTTCTGAGAACTCCATTCTTTTTTAGAGTTTCTATTTCATGGCTAAGTGCTAAACATTAGATTAAGCAAAAGGTAAGGGCAACAGTCACTACCTTCGGCAGCACTGTAACAGAGCTTCCCAAATCCAATAGGCTGTATTTGGCATCCAGACAAATCACTATCATCACATTTCTAGTTTCGTTTTTGTGGTTTTTCTCCAGAAGTATTCAGCCCATCTCTAAAAGCAGGTGATAAACCATGAGAATGTCACAACAGAAACATATCTTGACCCTTTATGCTAAACTGAGGATGTAAAAACTGCAAGTGCTGAGAAGGGGCTGCAGAAGAGGGGAAGGAGTGAACAGCAGTTGTAGGCAAAGTTACAGCTAAGACAAAGCTTCTCATGCTGATGAAGGTCTGGGTTGTATCTCTGTCTTAAACCAATATCAGGTTTCTGGACTTACTCCTCAAATTTATTTGAGAAGCAACGAGGACTCCCTTGAAAGAACAGGGTTATTCGGAAGATACCTCTTTTACTTAGAGACTTTTGCTAGAATACTAATGAAGAATAAAGTGTAGGAAGAATGAGAACTCACTTTCCTTCAGCAGAAATGAAATATTTATTGGGTAAAATTCCTCATCATACTCCTCCCAAAATCTACCTAAATAAATTCTTACATTGCAGACACTCAGCACATCACAGTATTAAAAAAACCTGAATCTATGCCATGCTACTCATGTTTTCACACTTTGTTAAGAGGGGGAATAAAGGAATTGATCTTTAAAAGTATTAATTTATAGATCTAAAGTCATGCATTACATAAAATCAAAGTATTTCTGAAGCAGTTGTAATACATTTTTGCCAAAAAAAATAAATACCAAATATAAGTCCAAAGAAAGCTAAACCTCATAATCACAGCACAGAACATAAAATGTAAACAAATTCCCATGAAGATCATACTGAACTGAGGAAACAAATGAAATTACTCAATAATCAAAGAAGCTAAGCATATTTTAATTGAAGGCTACCATCTCAATTAAACCCTTTTTAAACTTTTTGCTGAAGCTGAGGAGTACTGATATAGCCAGTCATTTTACCCTAGTCTCTGAGTCCAACACATTCATTGGAGGATAGTATTTGCTTAAACCAGTTCGGCTGAATTTGTAAAAGCATTGCCATCTATACCTTTAGGTTAAGTTCCAGTCTCAGGGGCTGATTCTTTGCCAATAGAAATGTCATGACTCTGTATAATATACCACTTTACTGATGAAAGGCTATCTAGAAAAATTCCAGCTTTTCCCTTTGGGGTTAGAATCTCTTCTTGTCCTCCTGAAAAAAATTTTTGGAACAATTTCCAACAATCCAAAGTACATTTAAATAGAGGGCTGTAGGGAGCAAGTATCCTGTTCAGTTTCAATTTGTACTTAGATCCTTAATACTAGTTTAAACAACTGTTCTGTGAAGAGACCAGCAGACACATTTATAGCAAAGTGTTTATGGACACCACGATGATGAATATTCAATTGTTGAAGATAATGGTTAAGATCCATGATTAAATGATAACACTTAGTGAACTAAATTTTAGGAAACACATTTTCACATATACCTAGTTGTTTGGAATACAGTACTAGTTTCAGAGCATGTGAAAGCTATGGAAAGCTTTTGTCTTTTATTTGAATTAAACCTTATAAAACTTGGTTCTGTTATCACATTTGGCTTTTAAATAAACAGGACTACAAAATTTTTCTGTACAGACTTCTGTGGTCTGATATATTCTATAGAGCTCTCAAGTTAGTTTCATATCAGGCAGACTGTGTAAATGGGAGTTTTGCACAGAATGTAGACTAATTCAAGTTCCAGGTAGGAAGTGAAGAATATGGAGAGAAAAATTTGGGAAGAAAGCACATTTCAGTCTTTGTTTCCAAGAAGTTTCAGTTTTAAGAGAGCACAAAGACAAAATTGGAGGGATAAGTAGCACCGTCAAAATATATGGAATTGAGTCCTAAATAAAATATTGGATAAACAAGATTTTTTTTTTTTTTTTGACAAAACAGCAGATTGTTTTACACTGGCAGATTATACACATGCTGAACCAACTGACTTTGCTGCACAATTTAACTAAGCTGAAATGACAATTTTCGTCTGTCTGCAAGGAGGTAGGGGTGACAGTGTCCCAGGGCTTGGATGAGGGCCTCTTAAAGCAGCTGGTCAGACCACCAGTGATGTTACAGTCTTACCTATGTGTTTCAATTGCCTTCATCTGCCTTTTGCTAGACTGTACATTTGTAAATTCATAGAGCAAGGAAACTTTTCCCTCCTCAAATTATGTCTGTTTACATTCACTTGTTTGTTTTTTGTTTAGCAGAATAAAGACTGTTTTTCTTTTCAATTAGTACTTATATCAGGCTGCTAGGTAACAGGCCCAGAAAGCAGAGCCCTTTTTCAAATGTGCCTCATGCTCCCAAGAGCTTTCAAAATTCAATATTTCACTTACGTGTCACAGCATTTTCATTTAGGCTGTGCCAGGCTTAAGGAGAGTACTCAATCTTGAATGGCCCATTCATGAATTGCCAAAAAGAGAGAATTAGGGGTTACACCTTGCTTAGGAGATGGGATATTTACTGTATTATTCTAGCTTTTTAATAATTTTTAATGAACAGGAGAAAAAAAAAAAAGTACTGTTTCCCACTAAATCTTTTTCAATAAATGCCTACGATAGCCTATAATAAAAGGCTGGAAGGAGGAATAACACAAGTGAAAACCAAGGCTCCCCCACCAAAATTTTACAACAGAAGTAAATGTACCGTCACAAAAAAGATTGTTTCTGCAAACCCAAGATTAGGAAAAGATATGATAGGACATTGTTAATATAAGTAAAATAGAAGCTTGACAAAACAGGAAACCATCCTTTTTGAACCTCCCAAATACTGACTGAACAAACCAAAAATTCTAGAATAACTATGCAGTGAATCAGATACTGTCATTTGGTGAGCAGGCAGAAAAAGAGGCCAATACTAGGTGATTCATTTCCCTGTTAAAAAGTATGCCATCAATTCTAAACTTGCATCTGTGCATACAGAAGGAAAGTATTTCCAAAAAACGTAAGTGTTTAATTAAGTATTTTTGCTCAACAGGGTTCATACATATTCTAATTTGAATAGGACATAAGAAAAGCAATCATTATTACTCAATACATTACACTACTCAATTCATTATTCAAAATGTAAAACTATTTGGGATGTCATGAATCACATTGTATTTCTGATTATGTCTGGTCAAATGCAGCAATGACAGGCAGCTTTCCTTTTCAAAGTGTTTCTGCCATGTTCGTCATCATCTACAAACACATCACTCCAGCATTAAATTACTCACTTTCACATTATCAAAAAACACATGCATCTTGTGGGGCTTTTAGGGGATTCAACACATTGAAACAAAGACTTGCATTGTTACTTGTAAACTTCTAAATTTTAGAGAATGTCATGTGGAGTTATAAAATACATTAATACGGTATACAGGGTCAACACCAAATAAAATCATTTCATCAAAGAAATGAGATCTTACTTCACCTGAGATCCAGCAAGTTAATTTTCAGATTACAGGTCTTCAGTTACAGTCTGCTTCCAGAAGAAAGGATATTTGCTTCCAGAGGAAGTGCATTTGTCATGAAAGTTTGATTAACCACCAAAAATGGTGACTTCTTAATTCCTACTTTATATTCTATGTGCTTGTTCTCTACAGCAGCCAGGGATCAGGATTTCCAGAAGACAGACTACATGCTTATTCCTACTTTGAGTGGCAGGTCCTATTATGTTGACAAGCACTGTTTTCTGGATTTTTTTTTCAGCACACCGAGGGAATGTGGCAATCAGTGCTGCTTAAAGACCCAAACAGTAACGTCCACAAGATGATCCTAAGGTCAGCAGCCTCATAAACTTCATGGGCAAGTGCTACCCCTCTGCACAATCTTATTCACCGTCTCGAACATAGCAATTCTGAGTTATAGGAATGTAGTCTACAGAAATGTAGATTTAGAAAGAGTTTTAAGGACTATCTAGTCTGATTATCTGCAGCGTGTCACAGTTTACCAGCATATTCCCAACAGGTACACAACCTACTCTTAAAAATCACCAACAAGAGATTCCACAAGATCCATACCTAGCCTGCTCCACAGTTTTTCTACCCTTATGTAGTGTTTCCTAATAACAAGCCAAAATCTACTGTTCTGCAAATTGAGCCAACCTTTTCTCCTCTTTCTTTCAGTGGCAATGGAGAGCATACTGGAAAAACAGTCAGCATGACTCCCCTTCAGCTTCTCTTTTCCAGATTAAACAAATCCAAGCCTTTTAACTTCTTTCATTGTTTTACAGAAAAAACTCCTGTTAATGAAGCCCAGAATAGAACCAGCATTTTTCCAGCATCTTCATATTGTTGTTCTATATTTAATTTATGGGCCCTTGGAAAACAACGACAAGATCCTTTTTAGCTGTGTGACCTATTACTCCTCATTTTGAGTTCAACACAGAAAGCATGTGAACAAATGCAACTTCAGATGTCCTTTCAGTCTGCCTGTTCTGTCAAAGTAACTTTAAACCCACCCCTACCTTCTTTCTGGCAGTTATAATTGCATGCTACATCCTTAACTTGCTTAAGAGAATGTCAGAAGAAGTCTGAAACACAATCACTAACATTCTTTATTTTCTCTGAAAAAAAGTAAAGTAAAAGTTTGTGTTTGCCCCTCTCATCAGCTCCCCTCTTCATCTTTTACAAGTCTGAAGCACAAAGAGTTTCAAGAATTACTTTATCTACTTTAAATACTTCAGAAATAAATTACATCAGGGTTTGCTAAACTTGAACTTTTATCTGGCTAAATATTCTTTAACATGCATTAGCTTCAACTCACATCTACTTGTTAAAAGTAATTATTTGGTCAAATTAACTTTCTTTGTGAGAAGAAAACATCTCTTATTCCAGTTTTTTTCTCTTGCACATCAACACATGTGCATTTCAGTACCACATCAACATTTTGGGGTTTTGTTTTGGGGTTTTTTGGTTCTTTAAAATTATTTAAATATACTTTGTAGTATCTAAATACTGCCTTATGTTCTTGGGTAATTGAAATTCACTGTCTTTTAGTCTGCTCATTTCACACCTATGCATTTGTGCTTCTCTATGCCCATTTATGCCTACAAAAATTTTAGGGATTGGCACGTGATATGCAAAAAGTAATTCTTAACATGTTACAAACACGGTCCGACTCCAACTTTAAGCTATTATCCTTTGAAATTCTTTGTCCTTTGTTACCAAGGCTGACACATATAGGTGTGACAATATCGCTTACCACTTTCTAAATTAATTTCTAGATTAATTTGCAGGTTTTGTATCTTTATGTATACACCAGTGCTCTGCAAATGCAACATTTTGAACTTAAGAAAAGGTTTTAACCAAGCTCCCCTACCAGTTACAAATCCTTTCAAAAACTATTTTTAAATAATGGATTTTATTATTATTATTTTTAATTTTGCATAGTTGACCTTTTTTTATGTATTCTTTTGTTGTGCCCAGTCAGTATTTTCTTCTATCCTTAGGAAAGTGTCTTCTGAATACTAGGAAAAACCTAAATGCAAGAATATGCTACCAAATATATATCATTAAATTGTGCTGCTATATATACTTTCAGATGACATATTTACGTGTCATGCTAAACTGTCCTCAAGTTATGAGAAGAGTTTAACCAAGAGCTGCCATAAACAATTTCTCTCTTCATGCTGCTTTTCCCAGTAATTCCTTCCATTTCAAGGTATCTGCCTGGTTCTCATTGCACAGTGATGACTAAACCTACAGTACGTACATGCAGTCTTGTCACCAAGCTGGGCTTAAGATATACAGCAAATCTTAAGATATTAATTATACCAGGCAGTATATATATATATGTACTTAAAAAAAAATTCTAGAAACTAACTTCTTCCCACACACACCCCCCTTCTTAAAGGCACGTATGGCCTCAAAGAAGTTCTGACTTCCTTTTCTGTCTTGTATCACTGGCCCTTCAGACCTATCTACAAGATGTAAAATAAGATTAGTTCACAATTCAGGAGTTAAAGCTTTCTCACCTATTTCTAGCCTGCTTACTAATGAAACATGGTTTAATGTGATCACTCATTTTTCCCTTCTGTATCAAAGTCAGGCTCTTTTTAACATGTTAAACTGCTGGAACAGAATTGGACATATTTGACTGAAGATATGGAAATCTCCAGAATACCATGTTCCTTTAGATTATATGAAAGCAGTTTTTTGTGTAAATAAGAATGACCTTCCCAGTGCCCACACTGAGGAAATGGCAACACCCAAGAGCTCAAACCTCAACATCTTGACATCAGAGGCTTCAAACCAGAGCTCAACTTCCAGACATAAATCCATTTCTTTCAAAGCTTTTGTTGCACTTTTCTCAAAACTGGTTGTCACTGATTTTCTGATTTTTTTCCTTCTCCTTTTAGTACTGCATTTGCCTGAAAATCTCTGACTTTTCTGTATTACCATGTAAATGTGGTTTTTGTTTTGTGTCAGAATAATTTGGTCTTAAGAGCCTTTGTGTTTCTCCTCCTTTTCTTCCTCAGAAAAAGGGATGTCTTTCTCTCAAAAACACCATAGCAATTTCCATTACCTCATGCTCAGTAAACATGTTTCATTCATCTGCTGCAATTACCCTGGACAAAATCAGGTTTTAACATAATCCCATCATTAATTAAAACTTAAAGTACCATTAATGGAAAGAAAATTCACAATCATATGTTCTTTGTGCAGAACATTCAAAAGCTTCAAGGACCTCACCACAACATTAAATCTACAGCTAGAAAGTATGTCCTCAGCTGAAAATGAGACCGAACAGAGCTGTTGGGTAAATTAAATTAGGAGATTCTTTGGAGACCTGAACCTGAATAGCCAAGAGTAGGCGTGAGTAATCCTTCAGGAGATGGAGCTCTAAACTTTTCTACTCTATGAATAAAACTCCATTAAAGGTAGATTACAAGAGAGCAAAGGGAGCAGATGACTTGTTGTTACGCTCCACAGGAGTAACTCCAGCTCTCCATGGAACCTTATCTGGGACCTGTTACTGGTTCCCTGGAAGGGAAAACCTATTTCTCCCCCAGCTGAAAAGATGTTTCTGTGGGGTTGACCTGCACAGATTTTCTTCCTGGAGTAGCAAATTGGCCCAGGGTGTTCAGTGGGCTGAGAGGAGACCTGCAGACAGGACAGTAGTAACTTCCAACCAGAAGGAGGCTTTAGCTGCCTAGTCATGCTCCCTGCCCCGCTTTTTGGATAGAGTCTAATAGGGCCTTTTGCAAAAAAATGTAAAACACCAGTTCTGAGGCTAAACAGCTTTGGTACTACTGGATACTTGGTTTCAAAAGATCATTCCCTTTCACGCCCAGGATGTACTCCTCCAGTGGTCATTTTCAGATGGTTCATCTATGCATTGCAGACCAAGGCATGTCAGGTGAAAAAGGCATTGTATTTTTCTGATGTTACTCTTGCCAAAGGCAAAATATTTGGTCAGTGCTGCTGGGTTTTTACACTTCACTACACCTAGCACTAGGAAATTCCCTTCCTCTGCACATTAGAGCACTGAAAGATTTTCTTTTTTTCCCCCCCTCTACCTAGCTTTTCAAGAAAGGAGATATCTCCCCAGGTTAGTCCTTATGACTTGTGTTATACCAGTTTTCATGCAGGCTGCCAGCAGGCTCTGCAACCTGAACAGGCATAATCAACCCAAGGGTATGAACGTTGTGTAAGAACCCTCCTAGAATTTGTGGGCCTTGAGTTAAGTTCAGGTGAAATACAGCCACTTTTGTTTGGGGAGCAACCTATATTACTTTTCTATAGAATTATTCAAAATATGCAGCCCACCTGTGCTGTTCTTACTCATGTTTTATTCTTCTGTTACACACACAGATTGTTTTAAGTGTAATCAATCATATATTAAGGTACCACTTATTAAGCCAATGGATTCTTAATAATCAGTCACCTTACTCATTGACATTTTCAATGGAAATACTATGCTGTAGAAAATGCTTTTAAAATATACAAGCAATAGAAATTCAACTGTCTCTAAATTACTAGCTCATATCCTTAGTTAATGCCTAGAAGTATAATATGCAAGTAGTTTCACTGATTTAGCCTAATACCTGGGTATTCTCCAATTAGAAATTCAATAGGAATCAAATGATATGATTATCCCTTCTCTTTCAACAGATATTGTGTGAAATATAACCATTTGAAAATCAAACATAATTTGGCCCAAGTACCAGAAAACAGGTAACAGTGTGGAATGGTTCAGACCATCGTATATCCATGGAAATGGCAAGAACTTATCAAAGCCTCACGCTGTATCTAGATGAAAGTTAATTTAAGATTAGGATCCCAAGTGAATTTTCAATAGATTCTGCTGAATGACATCATGTGCCAATACCGTTCCAAATACCAGATGCCTTGTCAATTTAAATTGCACGGAAACAAGGCACTCCAATATTTGAAAATTTGTATTAGTAGACCAATTCATCACCTATTACATCAGCACTATCAGAATAGTTCATTGAGAAGTAAAATTCTGATGTACAGATTCATTGGAATCTAAGACTTCAACTGAGGTATCCAAGTTACTATGCTTACTATCCTAAACTCCTTTTACAGTCAGCAAGAAAAATGAAACAGGCGCTTTCAAAAGCAGCTTAGTTCCTCAGATGGTGCCTTACTTTCTGTCGACCAGGGCAGTTTACAGAAAGATTTTTAAAGATGCCCAGTGTTAGACAGATGAATACAAGCCTTACTAAGTTAAAATCTTTGTTCTTCACTGGGGCCTCTTCCTGTATGCATTATCTTGACCAAGCCATATTACACACAATAATTAATACATACAACATGTGAGGCATTATGAACATTTGTTTGGGATAAAAAACCTCAAGTGCAATGAAAATTCAGGAACTTTGCCTATTCCGATTTTTTTTTGATTCTTAAACTGAAACCATATACAATTAGAAGTGTTCCAGATTAATGTTCACATCACATATTGATGTTGGTGTTCAAATTCAGAGAGGAAAGCCTTATAACAGTCACCAAAATAAAAAAGAATATTTATTTTTTTTAGACAAACATGAAAAAACAGTCATATTACAGTTTTTTCAGTTCAACTGTTTTCCTTGAAATAAACACTTACACAGAGACACTCACAAGTATTGTTCCCAAATAGTAAGTAATCCTTCAAAATAAAGGCTAAAATTGAAAAGTTGAAATAATTTTTCATTGAACTTCAAATTTCTCTACTGAAATTTCCACTGAAATCAGTAGAACAGCAGATTTTCCACAAACAGTTAAAAGCTTTCAAAAATTGTAATATAAGGTCTTTCAAATCTTAAAGATATAAAAATATCTTTCTGAAGCTCTAATAGTTCAACAGTCTGTATCCAACCATTCTGGCTATCCAGTCCTCAGCTCAGGAGGTCACTTCATCCCCCAGCTCTCAAATCAACCCAATACTCACTTGAGTTCAACCTCAACATTGTATGTTTATGCAGTCTTTTGGTTTCCAGTTCACTGCCACTCATAAGCAGTCGAATCTGCTCCTTCAGGAGCCATAGTAGTTTTCCTCTTTCTTCCCTACACCTTGGGAAGGTATCAGGTGAGTCTGGTTTTCTCCTGTCTAGTTCCAAAGCTGTAGGGAAGCAGAGGAAAGGACTGAAAGCATCTGTCTTAGAATTTATGTAAGGGAAAGGAGAAGATAGAAAAAAGAGCTTCCTTTGAGAACTTTGTGGAAGCTGCTAAAAGGAAAGGGAAGATGACGCAAGTGCTTTTTTTCATGGCAAGATCCAACTGGCAGCTCTTGCCCAGAAAGTGAGAAAGCAACCCCAGAGCTGAGATTTAGCAGAGTCTGAAATGCCTGTAATTACTGGAGAATGTCCTCTAGCCAGGAAGGCTTCCAGGAACGGATCATCTGGAGCATTACCTTAATGACACGTAGGAGCACCCCTTACCTTAAAGTCACAGTAAGAAAGACTGAGCTTTATTTATTTTCCTTTGTATTCTTATCAAAATGCAAAATAGGTTTTTAAACAAGTCTTTATCTCTGATCTAGATTATTTTCTTAATGCTGTTCTGTTCCACAAAAATTGTTTGTATTGGTTGTAGATAATGGGGTCATCTGTACATTTTTATTATAGCAAGAAGAAGCATACAAAATGTAATTGCAGCCAATTTCTGAGGGAAAGTTGAACTGCAATAATACACTTTTTCACATTTTTGGGAAAAATTACTTACTTTTAGACAACTTGAAGTGTTCCTGTCAGCTTGGTGTGACAGCTGCAAAAAAAAATGAAACAACAGAATATTGGATTATGACAATTTCCACACAAATGTAGAACAGAAAATAACAGAATAGGTAGCATTTCTGCAGGAAAGGATTATGTGCAATGGTGCATAATCAGAAACTAAACAGGAGTAAAACATGCTACAATGTTGCCCCAAGCCCCATACATGTTTGCATACATATTATAAGACAGATGCAATATTATCTGTTTGCAGAAGTGATGTGATACCAGGGGGAATCCAGCATCCAAGTTTTGACAGTACACTTTTAAGAAAGATGGAGAGAGTTCAGAGGAAAGTGGCAGAAGTTGTTAGTTTAAGAACATAAATTACAAGGAAAGATGCATAGAATTGTGTCTGATTAATTGGAGGAAATGGAAATTGATGGAGAAAGTGGTAACATGCTGCTGCAAAAATGAAGCAATAACCTGTTTTTCATATCTGGAGTACAAGCGAAGATATAATGGGTTAATTTATGACAAAGTAGATTAAGGAGATATGTAAGGGCAAAGAGCCTTGTAGAAAATACGGTGAAGCACCGGCAGACATTTCCTGGAGCGGGTGTGGAGTCTCCATTGGCAATATCTATGAACACGTTGGACAGAGCTCCTTCTCCCAAATAATTTAACATCACCAGCCAGACTAGCATACGATATACACAAAAGTAACAAAACCTTATTGGAACTACATAGCCAGAATCAATTTCATTGAACGAGCAAAGTTCCTGCCTCACATGCAGTCATGCAAACCAGAAGTAAATGTGGTACTTCATGGAATTAGAGTGGTAATGTAATGCAAGTTGGGTGAATCAGGACCAATCATCTTTTGGCAGTACAAATTGCAGTCCTATCTTCAATTTCTGTAACACTATCACAATTCCAACATGAAAAGTCATCAAACATCAGCTGTTACTTTCCCCTCAGGTCTTATGTGCACCTTCAAAACCTCCCTCATACCTCTGCACAAGCTCTCTTGCAGCAACCCTAGAATTCTCCAGCACCAGTTCCAGAGACTTAGCAGTCCTCAGTCAACCAGCCACATCATTTTAAATTCCGCAAGAGTAGAGACTCCTAAAAGGCAAATTTAAGTCTGCTAGTGATTTCTTTTCTCAGTTACCATTGAAGCCTGGTAGAAACAATCTGGAGATTACCAAAGATGCATAGACCTTATTTTGAAAGCTGTTTCTTTGAATCAAAGTGAAAGAGATTACCACTTCTATTCGCAGCTGAAACTAGCAAGTAATCAGGGATTATTAATTAAGTATATTCCTTCAGTGTTGCCTTCTATCGGCAGTGTTCTGAATTATTTATCTCCTTACCATTAGTTTTACAACTATGAAGAACTTATTTGACCCAAATCTTGTTTTATAGTTTATTTGATATTTCATTTTGGTAAACAGCTGAAAAAAATGGTAACCAATGTTATCACTTGAATATTTTTTATAATTTAAATTTATTAAATAAATTATAATAAGCTTTAGACCTAGGATAAAGTGACACATTTGTTATGATTATTTTTTTTAAAGTAATAACAGGATCTTATAGAATGCAGGATTTTTGATTTCTTTACACATACGTCTGTTTTATTGCAGTTTATAAACGAGCAACCTGATTTCAGTTTATGAAGGGGGGAAAAAAGTACAGTTAACAAATGTCTGCCTTTTTTCTTTAAAACTGACCTGGGCCAAGGGTCCTCCTAGGTGGGCTATACTCAGTCTGACTGCAGCAGCTGAAGGTACCAGCTCCCCAGGCTGCCTGTCTGAATCTCTGTTTCAGGTCACTGACAAGGTAAAAGAGCAGCGGAGGGGAATCCATGACATGCTTTCACTGCGCCCTTTCATATCCCACTGCATTCACACAAACTGCCAGGGAAATTGGGTGCTGAAGAGTAGTGTCTGACCTGGGGAAGAGTGAGGAGGAAGTAAACATTAGCTCCTGCCAGCTCTGGGAGGACAGCAGTGGAGTCAGGCGGTGGGGCCAGACAGCTGAGGTCATTCCCATCTTCGGCAGGCAGCTGTGTGCTTCAGGGTGCAGTGGTCACAGCCCTCAGATCCTGCAGACGCTGCTGGCAGTTGGAGCTCTATCAAGCTGCTCTTAACAGTTGCCTTCTATTATGTGTCCGAATATTAAGCCTGGTTTAGATAGAAATTATCTACACCAACACCAACTAAACCATAGGCAAACTTTAAACACAGTCAAGCCCTTAAACAATCTACCTTAGAATATTAATTTCAATATACTTAAAGCAGACTGCAAGGGGAAAACAAACCTATTTGTTTGGTGGGGGAGAAGCACTGACCACAAAGCAGAAAAGCTGAAAGAAATAAAAAGGCCTATTTATAGAAGTTGCCAACTAGTTGGTTTTTGTTTTTTTTTTTTCCTTGAAATCATTTTCCTGGAATTTTTTGTATAATATTTTCATTTTACTGATGAGTGGGAGGAAACAGAACAAAGCAAGAGAAGCAGGCAGCCTGTTTTTTAAATGACTGTTTATATTTGTCCTTCTTGGACTCCTTTCCCAAAACATACCACAAAGAACATTCCTTCTCCCGGTCATGTCTCTTTTCCTCTCTTTTACTTTTTCTAGTGCCTTCCATAAGGCTAGGATAGTATTTTGTGGACATGAGAATCATAAAGAGGAGGAAGGAATTCACCAGTATAAAATTAAACAGAGACATGACAAACTTGGCTTCGATTTCTACTTTTGCAACAGATTTTCCCCGACACATTTGTTGAGCCATTTAATTTCTCTTCTATGGTTTCCCATCTGTAAAATGTGGATACTCATTCTGTTTTCCCAGAAGGGTTCTGCCAAACAGA
Source organism: Falco naumanni (assembly GCF_017639655.2). Taxonomy (NCBI): domain Eukaryota; kingdom Metazoa; phylum Chordata; class Aves; order Falconiformes; family Falconidae; genus Falco; species Falco naumanni. Next base: position 24,685,663 of record NC_054057.1, on the reverse strand, counting down.
GCTACTTTCTGCTGTGTATGGCTAATGACACAATCACAATAACATCTAATCCAGAAGAAATGTCCTCCTATTTTTTTCCTTTTTTAAAAAGTCCCCCCTCCTCCCACCCCACAGCTTCTGGAGAGATTCACTTGCGTTGACCTTCATGAAAAGGAGTATTATAGGAAAATAACTCTCCCAGTCACATGCTGGAGTACAACTGTGATAGCTTATCACCACTTGAAACCACACTGGGTTCCCTTGCTTCATATGGGCACTGTTAAATTTACAGATTGGCAAGGCCAAAATTTTATCACCAAATAGGATGTATTTAAGTGATTCTTTCAACAAAATAGTGGCAATGTACATCCCAAAGATACAGACAAATGCCTGCTGGGCAACAGCTACATGTTGTGTTCCTAGCAGTATGTAAGAATGAATGTTCCAGCCCTGTTTATCAAACACAACACAGTGTACCTGAAGTCCAAGAGTGACTCCAGATATAATGAAACTGGACAGCCAGGAAGACCGTACGGTCATTTACTTGTTTGGAAAGGAGTCTAGGAGACTGGCAAGGACAGAGTAAATTTAAAATTTAACAGTAACATGAAACTCCAGAATCAAAACTCAATTTGGGCACAAATTAAGAAATACGTTAGACTGGATTATGTAGCACCTAAAGATATCAAACCTCAGATTCAACCCACACAGAGAATTCAAATCTGATGAATAGGCTGTGACAGTGGGATGTGGGAAGCCAGGATGAAAAGCAATGGATACTTTTTCCTAGCTGTGCCATAGGGTTTATTTAGATATCACATCATTGTTGCAAACTTTTTTGCAAAGTCATTAGATTCCTATAGCGACTATGGCAAGTATGTTCTCTAACTGCACATTTACTCATAGATACCGAACGTCCCAAATTATACTTTTAAATTTCTTCTTGCACTATATATATATACAAAAAAGATCATTATGAAGATATTTATATGGAGCCTTGGGAGTGCTCACTAAAAGAAATAATTTTTCCCAGTATCCAGAACTATAATTACATCAAAAAGGTTTTATATGACCTTTAAGAAACTTGTCAAAGGCAGACATTCTATTTTTTCTCAAATTAAGTTTGCTATTTCCCACCATGTCACCAGAAAGTAATGTTACACCAAACAGGCTGAGGTAATGTCATGTATGACTGAACCATAACAGCATTCAGTTAGCCTGATGCAATGCTGAAGAAGGCAAATTTATCACATTTTCATTGTCTGGGTATTGTGTCCTAAACTTAACATCAGCATTAAAAATACAATGTGAATGAGACAAAAAAGTAGAAAATTAAAGCGCTTATACTGAAACAGTCCATCTGATTCTTTTTCATCTTTTTGTTCCTTGTCTGCCTTTGATGCGGTGTTGTGTATAACTATTTAGTTAACTCAGTCCTGTTAAGGCAAAAAATCAGCATGAAATAAATTCATTTCTTAGGTAGGAAATTTTCTCAGTTGTTAACATTTTACAATTTTCTGGATACTGTTTCACTAGCAAGAAATTACATTGTATACTTCTATTGGGGAAAAAACAGAGCTGCTGATACTCACCCTCCTTCCTCCCATTTTGTTTTTACATAGGATCAACTATTTTCCAGTCACCGTGATGACGTTTCTGAAGCATTAGCAGTGGAAGAGACCATTTCAATGCGAAGCTACAAACCCATAACTATAGGAAACCATTCCCATTTTACAGAGCAGTGAACAAAACAAATATATTGGGCCTCTTCAAGCATATTTTTACTTTCTTAAAAGTTGATTTATAACTTTAAATTAGATTCTTCTTTAGATCCCAGCTAGGCAGGGTATGCCATGCCTGAGGATCAGCAGTCCAATCTTGCAATGCAATTTAGTGATGCTTTTGCTTTTAATAGAACTTATCTTCATGTTTGCCTTCCCTTCACTTCCCTCAAAAGCAAAATAAAAAATCCTGTGACACTACTAATGTCAGAGAGTTCCATCCATCAATGCCAAAACAGACATCTTCCAAACTAATGGTCTTCAGTTTGCAACTGCCCAATGGAGGGCTTTTCAATGCATATACCCTTGTCATATGGAAGACCTGGTGGTTAGTGCTAGGTTACCTGGCCTCTAATCCCTTCATTTCTTAAACTCTGTGATGGGTATGAATCACTAGAGTTAGGTTATCTTTTAAATGGAAGAGATTAGACAATTGTAGTAACACTACACTGAAAAAATTGTGCTTCTACTTTTTATTTGGCCCAGGTGAAGGGCTGGAGTATTTGTGTAGATGATCAAACAGTCTACTGAGAAAGAGAAGATGGCTGTATCATCTCTTAGTCTGTTGCAATCTGAAGGAAAATATTGTTCATTAATCTGCAAGGTAAAGAGATCAGTGGCTGTGTAAGCTTGAACATGTAATGAAACTCAGCAGCACAAATACATTAACAACAGTGCAAGTATCAGGAGAAACACAAGAATGCAAGGGATATGGATTCCACATCCTCATTGCTGTTTGATTAACTTTTAAGTATTAATTCACTGAAGATCTTACAGTGGATGTGGTTGCAACTGACTTTTACCGGCTAATTGAAAGTCTTTCCAAAAATCTGATAAACTTAGCCATTTCTCTTTACAGCTTGTGCATAAAGTACTTAGACTATGTGGGGTAACAATATTTGAGTCTATGAACTTCGGCCAAATTAATTGATGTAACTGCTTTCAAATACTTGCAATTCATACAACCATGCAACTAATCACACAAGTCAAATGACATTTGTCTGTTCCTGAAGCCAAAGTTTTTCAAAAATAGCTTTGCAGAAAGTAAAATATTGTTTCTTCAGAAAAATTCCATATAAATATTTATTTTTTACAAATACTTTTAAGGAAAAAAATTCATTTAAAAAAATATTAAAAACTTATACCATTTGGATGAAAGAATAGAACTCCATTTTACAGAGAAGAAAATCAAATTACTACAACTGAAAGCTTTGATTGAAATTTTTCAATTCAGTCATAGTCATAAATGGACAAACATGCTTTCTGTTTCTCTGAATGTCATCAAACATTGCTTTATAGAAGTCACTGTGAAAGAAACATTGGCAATATTACCAAATGCAGACTTTTTGTATGAATAGCTAATTGTCATGTTTACCTTCAGTCTCCACTAAGCCACCATATAACCTCACATTGTCTACCCATACACCATCATCTTGCCAGCATCTCTCCTTCTCTCATGCTTCCCTACTCAACATTATCTTCTGCCTCCTGGATCCTCACTGTAACATTTAGACCACTACCCACAGTGATACTGTGTTGCAATACCCTCAAAACTAGCTGGCTGCAACAAGGCTTTTATCATCCCGTATCAGGTTAAATTTAGTAAGTAGTTAGCACACCTTGACCTGGCACAGCCACCAATCCCCCACAAGTTTTCTAAGGTTCATCTACTGTTCATGCTGTTTCTTCATCCTCTTCAGGCCAGTCCACCCTGCTTCTTGTCTCTACTGCATCCTTCTCCTTGTCCCTCCTCCCTCTACTTCTTCCAGGTGTCTCTTCATTAGCTGCTCCTCTTCCATACCCCTTAGAGCTATTTAACTACTTAGCAGGAACCAGCCACAGCTGCACCTTATCCACATCAGCCAGCCCACCGCCCCTGAAGCCAGCCCACAGCTGTATATTATCAATGTTAATTAACCCAGCTTCATTCCTCTACAATACTGGTCACTGTAGGTGGGCATAAGAGCCTTCTGCATAACTGTGGGCTGTCACTGACCATTCCATCATGAAGTATGCACTACAGTTGGGCAGCACATGTGTCCCAGATGCAGCTGACTGCTTAATGCATGCTTACCTCCTGGACAAGGAGTCTGAACTTTGCAAGTAGCTCGCTGTGTATCCCTATTACTTGCTAAGCTAGGCACTCTCCGCATTGCAGCAGCTGTAGAAATCACACAGCGCACGGTACATCTTAGCCACTGCTGGGCAGGAGGAGTGAAGTCTTTCACCCACTTTTGTGTAGACCTGGTGTATGAGAATGGGTAAGTAAAATCTCAGTGTATTATTATGTGCCATCTACATACCTTTCATTCACACAGCTAGTTAATTTGCAAAAAAAATTGAAATACAGATTGATCTGACCTAATTTTGTCTTTACAGTCTTAGCTGTGCTTCATAATTTCTTTTGGATAATTTTAAGTTGTTCATTTAATGGTTTGCTTTAATATCTTTTATTAAAGTGAGTCTGCCTGAGTGACTATTCCCTGGTTTCTTTTAATTTTTTCTCGCTTTAAAAAAATGAATATTATAGTTGCTTTTACCAGCTATCTGTGACCGCATTAATTTTCTATTAGCCCACAGAAGTAGTTACGGAGGTTTCCAAATTACATTGACTTGTTTAAGCATGCTCCAGAGGTTTACTCTGGGAAGTGTTAAGGTCTATATATCCGTATCCTTTTAACATGCAAAGACAAAAGCAAAAAATAAACAAAACAAAAGGATGGGCCACCTCTACCTTCTGTACATCATATTGTGTTTTATTTTCTTTCCTATTGAGTAATGGGTCCCTCTATATATATATTTTGTCTACTAGTGAAGTTACAGAACCTTCGTTTGTTCCCTTTTCTGGCCTTCTCTAATGAAATTTACTCTTTTTCTCATTTTGATTGTGCTATTTTGTCATGATCATCATTAGTCAGTTTTTTAAAAAAATCCACGTTTTGAAGTCCATAATAAAAGCTTTCCAACAGTATACATCATATCTTTTCTCGTATTAGAATAGCTTGCCATTATGATCTTCCAGTGATTGATGGTATGGGAGAGCAGTGAAGATGTGTTGGGTTTGCCTGGCAAGGTGTTGTTGGCACAGTAGCCACCCCAGTAGCCCGATGGAGCCCGTGCCCACCGGCCCCGGGGGGGACCCGGGGCTGAGCCCACCAGACGCGGGGGCAGCGCCTCTTTCACGGCATGTTAAGGAGGGGAAAAAAAGTTCTGCACCAGCGGGCGGGAGGAGTGAGGCCATGGCGGAGCCGCAGCCCTGCAGCCTCCAGAGCAGGGCTGGGCAGCAGGGGGCCGGGGGGCGCTCCCGGCGCCGCAGCAGAGGCTCCCCCCAGCCCGCAGGGAGCCCCCGGCCCATGGAGCCCCCGGGGGAGCAGCCCCCCCCCGCACCCGGGGCAGGGGGTGCCCCAGGGGTCCGTCACCCGCGGGCAGCCCGCGCTGGAGCCGCCGGCTCCGGGCAGAGCCTGTGGCCCCACGGAGAGAGGGGCCCGGGCCGGGGCAGTACTGGAGCAGGGCCGGGAAGCCCGGGCCCGGGCCGAGCGCCCCTCGGGGAGAGGGGCAGAGTGTGAGGGGGAAAGAGTGGCAGGAGAAAGGTGTGACGGACTGGCTGTAACACCCATTGCCTGTCCTCTGCCCACTCCGGGGGAGTGAAGTTGAGCCTGCAAAGGGAGGGGTGGGGGGGAAAAGGTGGGGTTTTAAATTTTTTTGGGGGGTTGACTTCTCATTATCTCACTCTGATTTGAATGGCAATAAATCACAGTAATTTCCCTAAGTCGAGTCTGTTTTACCTGTGACAGCAACTGCTGGGCCACCTCCAGGCCCTCCCCCAGACCCAGGAGTGTCCCGTGGGGTTCCCCCTCCCCAGCTGAGGAGGCGCTGCTGAGCACCTGGTGTCCAGCCAGGGGCAAAACACCATAGAGTTGCCGCAGTGGGGGTGTTGGGGTGCGGTGGGGACAGGATCACAAAATAGTTGAGGCTAGAAAGAACCTCTGGAGGTCATCTGGTCCAGCCTCCATACTCAAGCAGGACCACCTGAAACCAATTGCCCAGGACTGTATCCAGATGACTTGTAAACATGTGCTGAGCATGTGCTTGGTCACCCTTACAGAAAAAAAAAACACCCAAAACCAACACCTTCTTCCTTACGTCCAGAGAGAACCTTCTGTATTTCAGATTGCGTCTATTGTCTCTGGTCATTAGTAAAACAATAGCACAGCCAGCAGGACTAGTGAGGTGCACAGGAGCTGGTAGCCAGATCCAACCAAAAGTATAGGTTGTAAGGCAATATCATGGTGATGAGGTATGTCCTAGGCCAAGCTAGGAAATCAACCCATAGATCAGGTTCAGTGATCACCAGGCAGGTCCATAGTGTCAAAACAGGACTGAGGTCAAGATAGGAGCCCCTACTCACCAGTTGAGACCTGGATCAAGAGGCACCATATCTAAGCAGGGGTATGTCAGGACTGGAAACAAGTAGTTCTGGCCTTAGTCTTAGCTCCAGCTTCCAAACACAGCCTAAACAGAGACTGAAAGCCTCTGCCTGAGCTTAAATAGATCTCCTGGCTCCATGGGTATGGATGGAGGTCCAAGGTGAGGTTTATCGGGGCCATTAAGGTTTATTAGTGTGCTCAGAGTCCTGACAGGTGCCACTCATCATCCATCTAATCCTTATATTATTTTCTCCCATTTGCTGTATTGAGTCTGCTGTTCTGAGGTTGCCCTTCTTTCTTAACTAGAGGAGCAAAGTTGTTTGTGTTATCATTATTTGGATAACTACTGACCAAATAATTTTCCATCATAAACCTTTTCTAATCCTTTTTCTGTCATAAATGCTGGAAAAGGACCCTGCCAAAAATCAGAAATATTGCAGTTTCCTGAATAACTATACCTGCTAACTATCAGATGAGCCTAGAAGACTGTCACCACCCAGTCAGTGAATGCAGATTACTGTGCACAGGTCTCCAGCTGTTGGTTTGTCACATGGCGATCATATTAATATGTATTAAAATGAATGATATGCACTGTACCAAGACTATTACATGGTAAGGTAAGTTATAGGTGCCTGCTGCCCTCAGCAGCTGGGGACTTTCTGGGATTCTTTCTGTTTGAATGCTGGAGTCTAGCCTAGGGACCTGGGTGTCTCTTGCCCAAGCTGATGGATGTGCCTGCTGCTTTCTCACTTGCAGCAAAACCGAGCATGTGTCCTGGAGATACACACGAGACATAGACATGGCTGGTCACACAGACTGCCTCAGACAAGGTGTTGCTTTCAACAGCATCTACCTATGGCACCCATTTTAAAAAAGGCACAGACATCCACATCACTTTTTTTCCTCTTTGGCTGGCAGAAACAGAAGGGCACTAGTGCAGGCACACAAACACCCTCTAGGTTCACAAGCAGACATCCATTTGCAGGTTCCTGAAGTACTGGCATGGTCTGCCTGTATGCCCAGTACCCCTGCCTGGATCCTGGCCCTCTTACCTGCTCCACAGGTCCCCTACTCATGACTGGTTTGGCGTGGTGATCACCAGCAAATATGCAGCACTCACACACTTGTCCCACAGGCATCCCACGCTTACAGGTTCCCCCCAGATACCAACATGGCACTTCTGCCCAGCCTGGATCCACACACTCTATGCACCAGCTTACCCAGCTTGAAATTTGCCAGGAAATATACACACACGCCCCGTGCCCACCTGGTTTGGGGAAGACACAGATGTTTGGTCCACTCACAGCAGCCAGCACCAGGTACTTGGGCTGACTCATGGTCCCACTCAAGCTGCCAGCACTGAGCCCTAGATTTGCCTCACTCAACCCAGTCCCCACAGTAGCTGGTTTTCAGGACACACTCTATTTTCCACCCCAGTGGCTGGAACTTCAAGACCCTTCCACCTGCTCCATTAGCTGATGCTGAGCCCCCACTCACTGTAGTAGCTGATACCACAACCCCTGGGCACCTACACCCCAGCCTGACTGCAGTAACTGGCATCAATCCCACTGATATTGTTTCCCCATGTAGCTGGCACTCAGGGGACAGACCCACAAGGACAACCCAGAGAGTGATGCCCCTTCTAACTACTGATACTGAGACCCCCAACGTTAATTGCTGGCATCAAAGGCCTGGGGGTGCTCGTATCCCTGGTCTGACTCCAGTCAGACCCACACCCACTTCTGCCTGTCTTGCCATTTGCTGGCACAGAAAATTACACAGGTTACACAGAAAGTTGTTTAAGAAATAATAAGGAGACAGGACAGATTGTGGTGATCATCTTCAGAACATGGTCAAAAAATTGTACTGATCGACCACTTTTTACATGTGGCCAGCCCCTTTTATACCTCTTTATGTCTGTCAGAGAACGATTCAGGCTGGAAGAAACCTCTTAAAGTCATCTAACCCTCCCTGCTCATCCAGGGCCATGTAGGGCTGTTTGCCCAGGACCATGTCCAGACAGCTTCTTAATATCTTCAAGGACTCCAGAACCTCCCTGGGCAACCTGTTCCAGTGCCTGATCACCTTACAGTAAAAAAGTGTTTCCTTATTGCCCCCTTTGTTCCTTACCAATCCCCTTCCCTTAAACATTGCTTCATAAATTTTGCATAAATCCCACAGATTTCCCCTCTAACATCCCAAATCCTCATGTTTCTCGTTTCCCCCCTCTTATCAGTTAGAAAATCCAGGTGACCTTCTCCAAAACTGTACCTGGAGTTTGTTAATGGCCCATTAGTCAATGAGTGGAGACTTCACTGTATCTCTTATCCCCTGTATACCAGACTTGGTCTTGTTTATCGCTTTCCCCTTTATTTATTATCCCCTCTGTGTTGCGATATAAAGATATCCCTTGGCTAGATATCTTTAACAAAGCAGATCCTCCCACCTTCCATGTACCCTTACCTTACTAACCACTACAAACCTTACTGGTGTTAAACACATTGTATCACCTGCTGTTCTTTGCAGGGGCAGAACTCTGAAATTATTTCCATTTTCAGATCTGTGCTGATTGCAATATGCCCTTGCCTGTGTCAATGTGCAGCCAGTGCTCACAAACAGGCCCCAGGCTGTGTGGACAATTATAAGTGATGATGATAACACGTGTCACTCAAGAATGTGCTCTATCCTGACAGAAGGGTGAACCAAGTGTTGTTTGGCTTCAAGAATGGCTTTTTTTTTTTTTTTTTTTTGTATTGTCCAGATTCCAGTCCTTTCCTAGAGTCATTATAGACATTTGTGATGGGTATGGATAGATTTTTTTTTTAAATGTTTTGAATTTTAGCTCAAGGCAGGCTTTTCCCAAGAAGACAGCTTTCCCAAGAGAAGAGTTTCACTTATTTCCTTACCTAGGAAAGGCTTCTCTGACCAGCACCGTCATTTATTTTTTCCTAGAGGAACCCTGTCTACCTGGTTAATGCAGACCATATCTTCTGCAAGTAAAGAACTTGTCTCCAGGCTTCTAGGGTCAAACCCCTATTTGATAGAGTTCAGGCCTTCTGTCATGTGTAAGAAAAGGGAGAGCCAAAAGACATCCTGGCACTTTCCACATCATGTAGGTACTTTCCTCTCACTCACCTTCCTCCAAATAAGCCCACCAGTAATCAAGCAGACCCTCCTCTCCCTTTGTCAGTGAACTCATGTTGCTACTCACCTTCTTAACTGTCTTGGTTTCTCAGCCATGTGTTACATGGTGTAATGGACATGTCAGAATTTCTGTACACATCTGTTTGCTCTTTTTCCTAAGGTATTGCATTTGCATTCACAGAAAGACAGAAGGTTGAGGAGAAGATCCAGAGCATGCATCCATTAAATACTGTGGTTTAGTAAACTAGCATAAACATTAACAAAAGTACTAGAATTGCTGCATGTATATTTATTGATTACACTAATACATATATCTTATGAAGCTGTTCCGATTACAGCATTTGTCTTTCCATATTATTACTATTACAAGTATTTTGTAAATTTTCTTACAGATCTGAACAGATCTTTCATGATGCAATGCACTATTTAGGTTGCTTTTATTATTTACTTGCTACTCATAACTTTTTTCAGTCCACCAGTCAGAAGTGTGACAGATTTACTACTTGCATAGAACAGTCAGAAAATGCACCATGTCCTTACCCCTATCCTTCCAAATGCAGATAAAAAAAATTACAGGGAAGTAATTGTGACTGTATGACTCTGAGTTGTAGTTCTTCCCACTATTGTGTGGTTTATGTACCTTGTATTATATAAAGTAACACTAATACATCTTATCCAGTGTTACATCAAAGTTATAGCAAAACTTTTTTGCCCCCATGGAAATTGAGAAAATCAGTTCTTGATGATTTTCATGTGATCAAGATTTTATCCCAGAAATATTTAAAAGATATTTAGACTAAGCAGTAAGTATTGGAAAACATATCTGAAGAAGGATGAGCATTTGGAACAGAATTTCTTAATTTAAAAAAGCTTAAACGATGGGTAATTTCTGCATTCTTAGCATCGTGCAGCATGTTAGGATGGCTGACTGTTAGGGAAGTTGGGGAAACATGAATGCTTTAAGTTTCCTGTATTTAATCTTCTCACCTTAACAAGACTAAAAAATCACAAACCTCAAATTTAAGGCAACAAACATGCACTGCAAGAAGATGCAAATAATAAACATGGTAAGTGTAGGTCCTGAAATCCCTCAAGGCATAGCATTTTCAAGCTTCACACGGTTCCTATGATTAGTAACTAGCAAAGCAGAAATCATACTTGCTTTCAGAAAAGAAAGATTTAAAATAGGTTCAGAATATGAACTGACAGAAGCCTGTCTCATTTACTTGTCTAAATGAGATGATCCATAAACCTAGCTAGTTTGAATTCTCTGGCTTAATCCACTTCTGGGTGGAGTCACGTATATGGTTGTGATAGATTTGTTAAGCTTTCAACACTCGCAATCTGTCAGTTCACAGATGCAATAGCCTGAAGCCATGTCTGGAGAGAAGTTTTAATCCTTTGATTTAATGTAGTATCAAGTCAAGAGGAGTCAGCAGTCCTCACATCACATTTGATTCAAGTTTATATATGCAACTTGCATAAATGTATGTATTTCACTGAAGAACTTCCATTATATTTTAGGGTATTGCCTACATGGGATAATTTTAAATAAAAAAAGAAGTATGTGGGTGGTTCCCATTGTTTCGAAGGTGATGAAAGCTGGAAAACAAATGCATTAATGGGAAGTGCGTGCCACACTATTTAGTACTTTGGTTTGTCTTGTCCACTACACAATCACTTTATCAATCTTTTAACAGATCTGTCTATTGCAGTTCATTCTCTCTAGAGCTCTATTTGCAGTAGTGTAGGTCCACTGATCCAAATCCAGTTAGACTAAAGTGTATTAATTACTTATTGGTTTGTGTAGGGGAATATTTTTGTTTGTCAGAGGAGCTACTTGGAAATAAAGGCACAGTAGTAAATTACAATGATTAGCAAGCTTATGAATAAAAAAAGCATAATTTGAGACCTCATTTTAATAATAATTTCCCAAAAATATGCACTAAACATTGCTTCTTGGTTTCCTTCTGCTTGAAAACACCTACAGGCTGTTCAGCACATTCACCTTCAAGAATCCCAGTGTAATCTATAAATAACTGTTGTAACTTAGTGGATATTTCAAGCGTAGCAAGCATGAAATTGTTCTGCACATAGTGCAGATTAGAAGTAAAATAAGCTGGTCAGTGTGAAAGCAGGGCATTGTTACATGGTTAGGAAACAAGTAGCCTTATGAATTATAAGAATAAAAAGGCTAGGCTAAGCCTCGATATCATCCCAGCCACTGGATTTTCATGAACTAGATCACTTCCAAAATTTTCAAATTTAGATCTCAACATGATTTTTAAGCCTCTAAAACTCTAGGAATCACATAATGGACTGGATCATCAGCTCCTGTAAATTGGCAAAGGTCTATTGGAGACAATGTTTTTTAGGACAAATCACATTACAAACTTGATAAGAATCACAACTAATAGTTCTGGGGGGAAGAAACCAACATACAACTATGCGTGGCTTAATGTTCTAAAACCTGTTTATATATCTCCTCCACATTTGCTATATGGTAGTTCAATGGATAGTTGGTAGCTATGAAAAGCATTGAGAAATTTTTAGTATGGGCATGAAAATCTTTAAAATGCATTGAATATGCATTTGAAGTCAAGCAGTTAGTTTGCCGTACTACTGAGAACAGTGACTGTGAGAAGTACAGGTTGTTTTATAAATACAGTGTTCTGTGATTTGCAGGAAAAGTGTAAGCCAAACAGCAAAATCTGGTTTGCAGCGCAGTCAAAAAATAGTTGTTAGGTGTGTCTAAAAAATATGTATCTCTTATAGGAGATAGACATCTAAAATGGGTAAATGTTGCATAGTAGCCAAGGTTTCTATTATGCTGAGGCACTGATTCAGCATTCAACCAGGGGAATCCAAATAGGTTTCAACAGGTCTGTACAAGGTTATAAATTAGCCTGTTTCTACACTCAAGATGAAAGTGTATAGGCTACATGAACGCTACCATAGAAACAGTCTCTCCTGTAGAATTGGTTCCCAAGAATAATCCCCACAGAGCACAATTCCTACAGGCCTTCACTGTGTCAGGTAGTATCAGAGCGTGGTTTTGTGTGACTGAAGGCTCCAGGGCTGACCCTTTCTTCTACATCCACTTCTACATTCTAATACTGGTTTTCATCCTACCCTTAATTATCTGTACAACATTTTAGTGTCAATTTTAGTGCCAGCTCTTAATGGCTAGTGTCCAAATGTGCTGCAGGCCTCTCCACAACTGATCTCATTTGACTCTATCAGTGAAACATGGAGAAAGTGGTTGGATTAATGATGCTAACAAGTTAGCAACTACCCAACAAGATAAAGATGTCATATAAAAGATATCTAAAGAAAATTTGAGTGACACATTTAGTTTGCTCTTACAAACAACTTAATTCTGTGTTCAATTTGTAACTGGTTTTAATTGAGACATAAAAGGAGATCTGATGACTAGGCACAGCGGTTACCTCCTGTATAAGGACTACGTCTGGTTACTCACGCTCATGGCAAACACGAACTTCAACTCAATAAATGACCCCTCTGAAGTTGATGGGACCACACAATGCATAAGTAAGCGTGAGCAAGGGTATTCGTCTAGCTGTAGCAAAACAAAAAAGAGAGTTATTTCATTTCAATGAGTCAAGTCTAACTGCACTCAGAAATCAAAATTTCCACTGACACAAATGGAATTTTCCTTGAGGCAGGATCTGGTTAGACCAAACATCAGTTTAGACCACAGAGGGAACAAGCTGGAACCCTTCATCTCAATGTCAGAGATTGTTCATACTAAACATTTAAGGATTTCCCAGGATTTGTAAATGCTTCATGAATAATGTGGGCCACGCAAATGCTTATGAACAATGAACATCAAAAGTAACTTGTAAAAATATCCAAATGAGAATACAAATTTAGAAATATATTGGTAACTGTTTTTTAGGATTAATTCACCATCTCTACTGGAATAGTCAAGGGGTGCCTTTAATGAAGGTGCCAACCCCGCAAACACTTAATGTATACTTGGTTTTACATGTGCACATTATAATCTTCTGTCAAGTCCCTAAGTTAGATCCTGCTCCCAGTATTCGACTGCCATTGGGTGAAGCCATAATTTTAAAAGAAGTTTTTTTACAGAATTAGTTTTAGGTTGCTCTTTTTCCTTTTTCATGTACTTTCAGAACTGACACCACATTGAACAACAACAAAACCATTTATACTTACAAATTAGACTGCAAAGCCTTTGATTTTGCATAAAGCAATGGAAGGTTTTTCTCATCCTTAGTTTTAAAGGTCTCATATGAAAGATACAGCATACTGCGTGATACTAATTTCAAAATTTTTGAGTGAACTACATTAAAGACTGAGCCAGCCCTGAAGGGTTGTGAATATATGGTTCCAGAAACACTGTGAATTGAAAAACTGGTGTTCAAACTATGCACAAAGTAGACCACCATGTAGGATAGTTGGAGGGAAAGTATCACTAATTATACCTTCCATAATAGTGATACAAATATACATACAAGGAAAACACATAAATAAGAATTACACAGAAACAGGTGTTAATAGAGAACTGTTTATAATCAGTATTATGGTCAGTGAAAATGAGAGTCTTCTCCACACCAGATCTAAAATAATTGAAATACAGTTGTTATTATTATTATTAATATTATTATTATTGTTATTATTATTGTTGTTTTGAGAGACAGAAGTAGACACAATTATTTTGCAATATTAATTTTATGACATTTCTTAGCAGTTTGCAATACTGAAAAAGTCTAGGATTATTGAAGTGAATTGTCTCCTTCTGCCCTCTTGCCAAGTTGGTCTGTTCTTATGCCATCTGTCATCCAGCATGTCTGTACTAAGAAGGTTGCTTGCCCGCTAAAACCAGAACAACAGGCTGAAAAATACTCTTTTAGGGAGCTCACTAATAGAATACTGCAGCATTATGACAAGTATTTGAAACACCAATGGCTGAACTGAATAAAGCAGTTTTTCAATATTCTTGTCAAGTATCATGTTGACTATGAAAAAAAAAAAGACACAGATTAAAAACATTTTTTGCTTTCATTCTTTCCAAATGCAGTAACAGTCACTGGCACTGAGCTGTCCTTGCTAATGCCTCCTTCAGCTGTGAGAAGAGTCTCAGGAAAGCTATCCCCCACGAACCACTCACAAAGAAGGTCCTGTCATAAATGCCCCAATTTGTGCATCAGAAGAAAGATACCCCATTAGCTGCATGAAGGAATTAGCTTAACTGAGTTCAGAGGAGCAGGAGAACATGATATTATGTTCAGTTAGCTGAACTAACTGGTCTGCTAAAGTGGAGAGTGTCACTGAGGGCAATCTTTAGAACTAGAGCTGGATGAAAGTTGCAGGCAAAAGAAAGGTTGTGAGAAAAATAGAGCGCGAAATAACAGGCTTCTGCAAACTCAGTAACATACAAATAATTAGGACTGTACTGCACCAGAAGAGATTATTTAGTCACTTTCTTGTGAAGAGGCAGATCACTTGTGTGTATGTTACCCTTGACAGAAGTTTGCTTAGTCATTGTTCAAGATCTTCAGTGACAGAGGTACCACAGCCCTTTCAAGAAATATATACCTAACCTTTATCTTCAAAAAACTGCTCCTTAACTGTCAAAACATCTCTTATAGTGGCTTGTCTGCATCTTTTTAAATTTTTTGCAACTTAACATTTTACACCTCTTTTATTCAATGTTTCCTTGCAGGTCATACTTCATACTCTGTCTTCTGTTTTTTTCTGGTAGCATTTTTCAAATTTCTCTCCATTGGGTGCACATCTTCCTGGAAGTTTGCTGCCAAAGCTGGGCATTGAAATGCAATGATGGTCAACTGCCCTGAGTGTATTGTACTTTTTTCTGTTGAATTGCACTGCATTTTCTCAGTTCCTCCAGTGTGGGGGAGTTTAATTTTTAACGTTAAGGTTTTCTTGTCCTTCACTGTCTCTGCAGTTCCTTCCATGCACAAATTTCAGATACATTTTCCATAAACTTACTCTCAAGTTCACTGTTCAGCTATTAATTATTGAACAGTGTGGACCCAGGACAAACCCATGTGGCTAGTAAAGTATTGCTAACTACTCACATATAATTGTTTAGCAATAATTTTTGTGCCTTACATAGGAATTTCATCAAGATCGTACAGTTTCCTTGTATCATTTAAAAGGAGGCAAAAAAAAACCCAAATCCGCTTAATAAAGAGAACACACATAATATCTCCTACTACTCCTTCACTTAAAAGTCTACCATTCTATTCAAGAGGAGTATTAGACCTGATATAATTTTGGCTGTGTATCTTCTTTGTTTTCTGCCAGGTAATGGCAAAGAGTTTGTCTGATTGCTTTTCCAATAATTTTTGTATGAATCATATCCAAATTATTAACATATATAATTCTATGGGCTCTCTCTGTCCTTCACTTCTTTAAATGAGTTTTAACTGAATAGTTTTTACTGGGGGAAGAAGATCTCACTTCCAATAGAGTTTAAAATTTTGGTTTGACTTTTAAGGAAACCATTTTGATTTCTTGATTCAGAATAAATTTTGGGTTAAAAGTAGTTTGGTTTGGGGTTTTTTTCCCCCACATTACAAAAGCAGTAATTAATAAAAAGTATTTTAAATTTCACTCCTGCATCTGAAATATTTATTTTTTTCAAGGCTGGACTACATCTTTCATTTGACCACAACTTGTGTTTGTAATTATTTTTTCAGTTTATAAAAAAAAGCGTTATTTTGCTTCAATCTGACCAAAAATAGTTTTCTTGGGTTTTTTAAAACATTAGGTAAACAATAATAATTTTAAATTCCATTAGGCCATCAGAAATACTACAGTTTCTGTCAACCTTAAATGCAAGATCTTGAGTGCCTAATTTTGCAGTGTTTCCTTAGAGCTGAATGTCTGCAGTTCAACCTAATAAGTAACATTATACAAACATTATTTGCTTCATGGAAATTAATCTCAATGCATTAGCATAAGCTTCAGAAGCATTTGGGTTCCTTGTCCTAGAATTAAAAACTGCAACAAGGACTATTCACCATGATGAAGTACTCCTTGCTTTACAATATTTTAGAAACATTTGAAAATTTCAAAAAATGTTCTAAACTCTACAGAGGCAGCTGTTAATCCTATAAAATATAATACATGGGTAGAATATGACTATTATTATTTGATTTACAAAATGTTGCTTTCCTTTGAATAGAGTGCCTTGATTTCTCTTCTGGTAAATCTAATATTCATGTTGACATTTCCTTTTTAAGACAGGAAACTCAAACTATCTTTACTTTTAATGTTAAACAGTAAATACAATTACTTCTTCATTTTAGAAGCCTTATTTATAACAAGTGTTTGATCCTAACTAGATGAATAGTATCTGATGTTGCATTTACACTTTTCCCTATTAATAGTTTTTCAAGTTACTTGCTAATTTTCTTGGAAAATGAACATATAAGTACATTTAGTATCACAGAGACATCTCAGTATTAGTAATAAATTGTCATGCATGGGTCCAATTTGTCAGTGTCTGGGCTGTTGATTACTCTGAGTCAAAAATTCATTTGAATCTAACTTATATTCATTAGCTAATTTTGACATCTGACTCATTTGTCACTTTAAGGCAGCAGAACTTAATATCCATGTGTCTCTAAGTTCACTGCCGCATTTTGCTTTGAGAAAGCCTGCTCAATTTTTTGGTATTTTAGAGGTATTGATATTATTATGGACTTTAAAATATTGTGACCATGTAGGGATTATTTAGAAGTGGAAATGAAGCTGAACATCCTTTCCTACAAGAGTGTCTGTGATTAAGAGGGTACCAGCACAGCATTAGCAGTGGTTAGCACTCAAAAGAAGTGTGTGACTCCAGTTCGCGTATTTTGGTTTCAAACAGAAGAAGAAACTGACACAGTTACGTACACATCAACATCAGTCTAATTCAGTTCTTCAGGTTGCTTGCCTTTGCTAAAATCCCAGTCTTGAAGTTTCTGAAGTTCAGTGTGAATCTAAACAAAAGCCTTACCCTTTGTGCTTCACTTTGGCAGCAAAACCCAAAAGAGGGCAGTATAATGCTGTGACAGCATTGTAGCCTGCACGTAGGTGAGTCTCTGGAGTCACTCTTTCAAAGGTCTGACTCACGGTCTATCAGTCAGATCCTGGCCATTAACAGAATAGCTCTAAGCGGGTATAGTAAGCCGAAGTTAAGGAAGCAACTATGTGAACATGTTTAATTGCATCTGTCATTGTTGCAGTCTCAGCAGTACACTAAATGAAAGCATAAAACCACCAGTGGTGTGTATATATATATATATATATATATATATATATACACGTACACACATATAAAAAAGCAAGATCTAGTAGTTTCAGCCTATGGACTGTAGATCTGGACACAAATTCAAGATAACTTATATTTGGCCTTCAGTTCTGCCTAGTTGTAACATCCAGGCTATGAACACATATCTATGTGTTTAAACTTTTGGGAAAGGGGTAGTCAAGCTCCACTGATATTTAGAATGGGTACTATATAAAGAAAAAGGAAGAAAAGTTTCCCTTTGATTAAACGATTTGCCAAGTTCATTATATTCTCACTACATTGTTGGATATATGTATTTTCCCATTTCTCTTATTCATCAAACACAGAAATTTGGGCAAAATTACTTTTTTTTTTTTTTTTTTTTTTAAATAAATAGTTGTAAGGAAGTTGTCTCATGACAACTATGTTTCCACTGAAGAGAAACTCTTTAAGATACACAGTAACAATCTTGATAAACTTAATATGATGACGAAAAGATGAACCGAAAGGAAAGATGAATGACAGTAATATACAAGCGCTGAGGAGCAAAGCTTTTTTTTGCCCACAGCTATATTGCTCAGTGATAGCTCCTGGAAGAGAACCCATGCCTCCTAATTCTTAGTCCAAGCATCTTCTTCTATCATTTAATCTAAAAATATACCACTCTCACTGCAGCTGTAAAGGTCTTGCTCAGTTGCACTCTGTACAATGATATAAACAAATGTTTTGCTGGGAATATTTTTTGGGAAAAAGCAAGGTTATTTTAAAGTGTAAAAATCCAAATGATGCAGAAATAGCTGGGGAATATATTTTAGTTGTGCTTGTGACTAAGAGAAGAAGCTGAAATTTTACTGATTGAGAAATATGAGCAAGGTATTCTTTTTTGCATCCTTTCTCACTGTACTCTAACATCTAACTAGAGAATGATCCAGCATATACAAAATACTCTCAGCAACAGCTATGCTTTTGTATCTATTGATAGTTTTTTCCCTTCTCTTTTAAACATGAATTAATACTGTTCTGGAACTGACTAAATTTGTGTTTTTTTGAGAAACAGGACTGCATATGAAAATTCTGGAAGATCATAATGCTGAGTTAAATTCTATGCTACACTCTGCATATTTAGTAATTTTGTTTGATGTGGTAGAATAGAATTTTCAATGAAATATTTTAAGCAATCATTATTTTATATGTACTGGTGAGAATTTTAAAAAATCCAATAAGAAATCAGTATTTTATTCATAAACCTATTCTTACTATTCAAAGTGGCTTTATTTAAAATATTAACTTTTTCAGATAATGAGATTTTGTAAACAGACTCTCATTGGAATGATAGCTCATAATCATGAGTCATGCATGTCTTTTACCAATCTGTATTTCCTTTTAAAATGATGAAGCTTACTACTTTTTGACACACCTAGTCTCATTCTTGCACCACAAATAGTTCTATAAAAAAAAAGAACGATGATAAAGAAGGCTTTCCAAAAGGAACCTTCAAAGCCTTACTCAGCTTATACTCAATTGTGACTCAGGAAAGTTCTAGACACTCTTGAATTCTTCATTATAGACTTTCTAAACACTGTTTTTCCATGTTGAAACATGTTGCTTTGGATACTGGTTACCAAAACAGCTCGATTACTTTAGACAAATACTTATAGGAATAAGTGTATTATTTTAAAAAAAATAATAATTATTTAAAACAACATTAATCTTATTTTGTGGTAGGTGCAGACTTCCACAGCTGAACAATTCCAAAAAGAGTAATCAATGACTTAAGTCTGAGCTAAAATTCATAGTATTTTAAAACTTACAACAGACAATACATTTAGCTCTTGACTTAACTAGTATCTTTACATCAGATCCTTTATTGTTATCTTATGTTCTTGTACCTCTGTAGTACTTATGTACTACATATATGTAGAAATCATATATGAAGAATTAGAGGAAAAATATTGGGTGCAAATATAAAGACACAACTGGATTGCAAATACTAGTTTGAAGATATGTCTGAGACAACTACATTCAATAGAGTTAATCTAGGTAAACTCTACTGTAAGTGTAAAGAAAGTATGAAGGAGGATAAGTAAACATTTGCTCATTTTTGTTGTAGTCACAGGCAGCTGTTGTAATTGGTACACCACAAATCATAGAATCATAGAACAGCCCAGGCTGGAAAGCATCTAGAAAGATCATCTTGTCCAGCCTTTCATGGAACAGGGAGCCTAGATGAGATTATCTAGCAACCTGTCCAGCTGCATCTTGAAAACCTCCAGTGATGGGGTCTTCACCATGTCCCTGGGGAGGTTGTTCCGGTGATTATTGCTCTCACTGTAAATTATTTCTTTTTTATATCAAGATGAAACTTCTCCTGGGGCAACTTGTACCCCTTGCCCCTTGTCCTTTCCATGTGGCTCCTCATGGAAAAAGACCCTCTGTCCTCTTTGTAGATGCCCTTGGTGTACTGGAAAAACTGTGATGAGGTCACCCCAAGCCTTCTCCAGAGTAAAAAGCCCTAACTCCTTCAGTCTCTTCACATAGGAAAAGTTCTCCAGCCCTTATCATGATCATCTTCATGGCCCTCCTTTGGACTCAATCGAGTCTGGCTTGTCTTTTTTGAATTGTGGAGACTAGAACTGGACACAGTACTACAGGTGTGGCCTGACCAGTGCTGTACAGAATGGAATGATCACTAATGTCCCCGTGGATTGTAGCCCAGGATCCAATTTGCCTTCATTGCTGCAGCAGTGCACAGCTGAGCCATGTTCAGCCTGCTGTCCACCAGGAGCCATAGGACTCTTTCAGCAAAGCTGCTCCATAGCCACACAGATCCTAGCTTGTATTGGGCTCTCAGCTGAACGTGAACCACTGACATCAGCTTGTAACTTGGATACCAGTCTGATTCCTTCTTTCATGTTAATTTGGTGGGTATGATTTCACATGTTCTTTTTGCTTCATTTCTATTCCATACCAAATAGATAAAGAATAGAACTGAGAAATTAACAAGCATTTTTGACCTTCTTTAGTGCATCCTCATTGGTAACAGGAGGTTAAGTATTTATCATGTGCCATCAAAGAAATAGAACTTTTACAAATTTATCAGAAGAAATTGAACAAGGTTCCTTAGGACAATTTTAAGGAGGGGGAAAATTTTGCTACTGAAGCATAATATATGACGAAAGGTAACTTTTCAATCTGCCAAGAGTAAATTAACATTAAAGGTTATTCACTCTGAATATTAAAGAGCTAAAAAAACATGGCATCAAACTTTGATAAGAGTGTGCTTCAGTGGCATGACATCATGTGAAACTATCACCCTTTTCACAGCTGTCTTCTTATCCTTTCACTGTGTAATTTTCTTCATTGAATAACTGTTTTCCAAAAATGCTTTTCCAAACAAAAGAACTTCTAAATAAACTTGCAGGAGCTTGGAAGTCAAGGCACTTAGTTTATGATCTGAATTCAGGAAATACAGAGTAAATCTCAGATAGCCCATTTTAATTTAATCTGAGATTCTTACATCTGTTTTATTTACTATAGGATGAAAGTTCCTCAGCCAAAATGGCAAAAAGAACAACTATGCACATGGGACTGCATTTTCATCAGAAGTTATTTAGCACAACCCATCTTGTGCTAAATTGTATTGTGCTGTTCTAACATGTTTCAACATGTAATTGGAACATGTGGTATAGTGGCAGAAAAGAAAGACCACCTCTCTGAATTACTCCCTTTCTGAATTCAGTACACTCCACTTCCAAACTCCAGGCTAAAATTTTTTGTGCATATAACTTGGATGTGCATAGGAGACAGTGATTTATCAAAAGAGACGAGTGAAAGCAGCTTAGTTCCCTTTGAAGAAGACATTGTTTATCTAGAACACTTCTACTTCCTTTTTGTTCTTTCTCCCAATGAATATCTCCACTGTACTTCTGCCTGATAAAAAACATTAAATTATTTCCACAGACTTTCAATCTTGGGGTTTCACCCTTCCAACTTTGTATCCACTTGAGTGAAGTTGATCCTGATTTACATTCAGGAAAAGAAGAGGAAAATTGTCTTTGGATCATTTCCCAGAGATTACTTTGCTTACACTATGTGTTCTCAGCAATTGCCTGTTTTGATAAGACATCTTGGGTGTGAGAAGATTTCATAGTTTTGTGTTAGGAGGTAGAACGAAATGATGAAAGTAAAGAGTAGCAGATGGTGTCCACCTAATCTTCTTGAAATGAGACAAAAAAACATTACAACGTTGTAGACTCAGGTGAGAGGAAAATTTTTTGCTGGGCCTCTGCTTGACTACATACAGACCTGAACTATAAAGGGCATAAATGCATTACATTAATATTTCAACTAAAATAGTACCAAAATACTATAATTCTGTACAATAGCTGAAGTACCATATATTGAGAAGATAGTTTCTTTACAAAAAAGTTTTTAAAATAAAAGAATATAAAATTACACTTATGGAAGCCAATCTCTTGTAATAATAATAAATAAAATTTTTATCACTATACTGCATGTTTGCAAATATTAAAATATGGACTCAAAAATTCAGGAATAATTTTCAAATAAATCACATTCTTTAGCTAAAAATGTGTGATCCTGGTGATAATATGAGATATTTTAGAAGAAACAAACTTTAATCTTTCCGGTTTTATTCTTGAATGTATTCACATTCTGTATTGATGAAAACTTTGAGTGAAATATTGAAATTGTGTTTTAAACTATTGTAATCTAAATCAAGTCACACAGCCAAACAACTAGTGTTCTTATAGAGAAGTTCTTCCGTTATTTTTCTTTTGAAGAAAGGGGATATAATAGAGGTTGAAGTACAGCCAACATAAAACCATACTTTAATTCACCCAGATTCAAGAACAGTCAACAGAAAAACGTATTTTAATCAACACAGAAGACCACTGAGGAAAGTCATGACCCTTCTGAGATTTTAGGATTTTTGCTTCTGATTTCTATGGCCCAGGATTTAATCCATAAATATAAATAATCTTCACCTGCATATTCTCTCTAAGTATATATACTCCTTAGATATAAATACTGTAGCATGGATAAAGATAGAATTAAAGCTATCAGTGTGTAAATGGCTATTAACCTTATTTTCATATTGTGAAAGAAATTTCCAATCACTCCAATAATCACTCTAGCAAATACATTGAGCTGTTCCATGCAGGAAACCGTATTTAATCAATCAAGTAACTGTACAGCCTCCTCATTTGGAAAGATGTAATGTAAAGACAGGCTTGGTAATGTAATTTGCAGCGGATCTTAAGAAAATTTATTCAAAGATACAGTGCAATTAACTTCCTGTCCACAAGTTGGGCAACATCAAACACGTAAATATTAACATAAGAAACAATGATGCAATTTAAGCATCAGGCACATGAACCTATAATGTAAACTGTATATGTGGGAGTATTTGCACATAGCAAGTTGTGAGTTGAAATTTAATTACTTATAGACAGTTTTTAAGTTTTTACAAATTCTTTACTGCATGACAGGATCACATTTAAGCATTCTCTTAAATCGTCTGTGATGAAAAGATGCAAATAAAAATCAACAAATTACCTCATTGTGTAATGTTAAAGTATTTACTGAGTGGGTGTTCAATACATACACATTAACCAATATTTCCCTTCAGGGCCTGTAAGTACAAAGTAGAAAAAGTAAAAAAAAAGAAAAAATACTGGCAACATGCCAAAGGCAAAATTCCTATTTTCTTGCTGCCTACTCCTCCCATGAAATAATGGAGAAAGCCTACCAGCAACAGCAATACATCAGGTCAGTAGACCGGTTTCAATACTGATTACTTAGAGGTGATGAGGATTATAGAAGCAGTCAGTAAATACCCCAAATAGATAAGAAGTAAATGAAGTATGCTTCTAACACATCTTTGAGGATTTATGAGCATTCAGAGATTAAGCTGCACGATACCTCTGTTTGCTAGCCAAATATTTTCCTTCACAGCAGTAGAAACTTAATGGAATAAAACCTAGACCATGAAATGCACTTAAACTCTCTCCCATCAAATAAGAAGATCAAGTCAAACTGACAAAACTCTGCCATGAGAACTTATTTTTTGAGGAAAACCTTTGCAATAACAGTCTTTTTTCCATCTCCCTTCCTCACATTCCTGCTTTACAGGTTTTAACACAATCTTTTTCTTTCAAGTAGAAAGCAAATCCCTTGTATGTCAGTAATGCTCATCATCAGCACTGCTATTTGCTCTTTTTGTTTTGAGGAGCAAAAGACACACATTCTGTGAGAGTTTTAGAGATTTCTGTAAAAAAACCCTTTGATTTTCTCAGCTGTTGAAATATGTTTACACCGAAAAGCCATCGAGACTCAGTTTTGCATCATTAAAGATGCTGTAGATGTGGCACTTAGGGGCATGGTTTAGTGGTGGACTTGACGGTACTAGCTTTATGGTTGGGCTCTGGATACATTTCTGAAGTTTTTACATATTGCCATGGGCTTGATGAGGGGGATTATTGGATTGTGGTGTAATAGAAGGGGAAAAGACACACAAAGGAAGTACTGTCCATACAACAAAACAGAAAAGCTAATCGATATGGCTGACTGGGACTTGCACACATAAAGATACTAAACAAAGCTAATAATGGAGGATAAAACAAGATATTGGTTTTGGTGTTTGAGTTTTGGTTGTAGGTTGGGTATTTTCCCCTGGTTGTTATATGTGCATGAATGGTAATATCACCTTTTTTTTGTTGTTGTTTGGTTGGTTGTTGGTGGTGGTGGTGGTTTTATGTTTGGTGGTTTGGTTTTGTTGGTTTTTTTATTGTGGGTTTTTTTGGTGTTATAACCCTTATAACCCTTGCTGTTTGTCACAATTTACGAGTAATTGGAATTTTTATGCTCATAATATATGTAATATTAACCAAATGTAGACTTATTATTACTTCCTAATCCATATAATGCACACTAAGCAATTAGCAATGATTTCACAACATCTCAGAGTCTGCAGGAGAAACTTGATTTATTTCTGTGCAAAGGTATAAAAATATATGTCAATGATCTAGATCATGCATAATTGGCAGGAGGCTGAGGTAACCTGCCTGGGATTCATGAATGGCTTGCTAAACATTCTGCAGAAATAATTTCAAATTAAAGTAATCAAAAGAGGCGTACAGAAGCAACTCTTTTCTTCCTACCCTGCTCCTATAACTTTCATGCAGTGTAAAACTCTACTTTGTGAAAAGTATGTAGTTTCTTCTTTTCTGGAAAACTCTGCCTATGTATTTCTGCCAGTGTGGACATAGACAGTAAATTTAGTGTTTCTCACTTCATAGCGAGGAAGGTGTAGTTTTCACTTATTGTATAGACTTCTATAGCAGGTCTAAATCTCTCTTTGCTACAAATGTAGATCCATAATTTTAATTTTGTTTCTGTCCCCAGGACTTGCTCAGTGCAGTTGATTGGCTCATATGCAATAAATCCATAACTTCTAGAGCTGACATACAAGTAAAGCTCGACTGTAAAGTGATTTTCTGTAAAGTCTATGCACCGCAGGCCATTCCTGTGATACAGGAATGCAGGTACCATATACTGCAGCTTTGCTGAATGCCCAGTCAGAGATGTCCTTGCTTGGTTGACAGAATGGTTGGACTAGGTCTGTGGAACAAATCACTGTCTTCTGATACAAATGAGAATCTGGAAGTGCTTTTTCACATAGCCCAACTGCAATGGACAGGAAATGTATATAATGCAAATCCTTGAAGAGAAGGGAACGGTTTAGAAAGCTAGAAAAGTAATAACAGCTAATATATATTATATTTTTCTTCACAAAACAGATTTTTGAAGATACATGAATTCTGACTAAGCTTTCTAAAACAAGTACACCTGCTGGGTAATAGTAATGTAATTAGTAATATGTGCATCTGGATTACTCACATGTTAATAAATTATGTTGGGGTTACTAATGCTATTAATGACAATTGCTCCCTCACTGCACTAAACACTGTTTATATAGTACTTGTTCCTGCTCATTCTAAAGCAAAAGAGAGTGAGTATTTATACTTGGCCTTTCCAGAAAACTAAATACTTACTGGCCAAGGATGCTCTACTTTTTTGCTTATAATTTGCTTAGTGAGTGTATGAACATAAAGTCTTTCAGCCTGGGGACACAGGAACAATTTTTTCTCCTTTCACAGACAGAGTATTCACATTTCTAAGATAAGATCTTCAAATTAAAGCCTTAAGGTGTAGTAAAGTTTACTGCAGAAGTTCAGAATCAATGTCAATGAACACCGTTCTTCATGACCAAAGCACTTTTGATTCAAGTCCTTATAGTTTAATAATGTGAATCAGGCCTAGGTAAAAGTAAAAAACCTGCAGTATGTAAAAACTTGTGATGTAATTCCTGATTTTAAAATTAAATCTGAATCCACATGAGTACCAAGCATTTTTATTTTCTGAAGAACTTTTCTATTGGTCCTGGTAATTCTCTTTCAATGGTTGTGTTGCTTTGTTTTTGGGTTGTTTTTTTTTTTCCACAATACATTAATTTTGATGGTTTGTGTTTTGCCCTCTTTCAAGAAATGGAAGAATATTTATCACAGCAAAGCATCATAAACCAAGTTGACTGCTTGCTTTTTATATGCACTAACTTGACAAAGTCCTTCTTATATCACTACCATAGGAAAGATTTAAAAAATAGATAGCAGTAACAATTACAGTCTTGTATTGTTCCATTCTGGACTAACATCAGTGAAGAAAAATAAACCACAATTCATCAAAGATAAGTATTTTAACTGGAAGCTGCAGGGAGCTGTAGACAGTATTCAGGAGAGATACCATATGAATGCTTGTGATGTTGGAGAATTCCAGCTATGCTAAGAGCTCTTTCTTTCTTGTACCATGAACAACAACGACAAAAAAAGAGTAAAAAAATGCAATACCAATAATATATTTATACTCTATCTTACCTGTCAATTGGTAGTATGTTACTGCTCAGGACTTCAAAAAAAATCAGGTTTACTAAAACCTCTAATTTGCCTGCACTGAAGCAAATGTCCATTCCAACACTTTAAGGAGCTTGTCACCCAAGCTCTGACAGATTAAAACGGGAGTCTGAAACACCTATGGCTGCCAGCCACCCAGCCAGCCCCTCTGGGAGAGGTGGCTGCCCCTGAGGTATGGGGATATCCCATTCTTTTGTCAATCAGCTGCTGCACTTTTAAGCCTGGTGTATTATGGTTTCTGGTGGGATCAGATGTACCTGTTTCAGGAATGACAACGTCCAGAAGCGGGTAAGGCAGACGGCTGGGGGAAGTAATAACTTCAGCTGTTTACGTCACACAGGGTTGTCAGAAACCTAATAATACACACACACATCCTGTACGGTCATCATGCTACCACAAAAGCAATTCAAGCCAATAACACCACCTCTAAAACAGCAATGCCAGGGCATGGTCCTGTGTCCCACCAGTGTGTAGCGGGGTAGTAGTCTGGAAGGAGGAAGCAATGCATGGCTTGAGGTGGGGAGTATGCTGTGTGGTGACAGGCACTACTGGACTGGCAGGACTTTGCCAGTTCATCATGAAGTTCAGCAACCAGCTCACTGAAAACATCAGTGGTTTTCTGGTAATGTCCATGTAGCTGAAAGGTTTTGGGTTTTCTTTCCCTGAGTAAACATGCAGTTAAGAAAATAAAAAGAGAGGAGGAGACTCCTGTGACTTTTCATAGTTGAAACTCACAACATTAGAAGGGTAAGTACAACAGTGTTCAAAGTTTGGATGTTTATCTGAACAGAATGAACTTTTCCTTTGAGATTTTGAAAGAAATCACGGGATTTATCCATTTAGCTCTTACACAAATGAATGAGATTCAAGCCAATTTATGGGACTCAAAGAGGTAAGGAGTCACATGAAGGATCAGTATGACATTATTTTCTACTTCTCATTAAGCCAAAAATATCTCAGGAGCATAGGAGGGCATTTTAGGATATTTTGAGAGTTTTGCTTGAAGGCCCTCATTCCCAGCCACAAGCTGTGAGCGATCAATGGGAATTAACATGTGTCCTAAGAGATTAAAAAGCATTCCTTTCCACCTTCTGGCAGAGTAAAACTGACCATACTACTCACAGGTGCACCTCATGTTTAAACACAGTTTTAAAGCATTTCAGAAATATTTAGTTCAAGTTTGGAAAAAAGATATGATACAGCCCAAGTTTAATTTGAATTGCTCCTCAACTTTCAGCACAAAACTTTATTACAATTCACTGCTAAATATTAAGGTGGAACCTCGACTAATTTACACAACAGGAATTTTAAAAGCATGGAAGACGGAAAAAGTTATGATAAATCACTGCTGAGATACACAAGAAGCCAAATCGATTTTGACTTGTACAATAAATAGATCAACTAATAATAAAAATCATTTCAGTTTTACATGAAACAAGTAATTAAACCTATTTAACTGTCTTTTTAAACTGGAGTGGAATTAAAGTAGTTTAGCTACAGGCTACATGACTTCAAGAAAGATGGTGAATGGCAGTCATTTTGGAACCTGAGTAATCCAGTTTCTGGTATTCTCCACTTCATAATATTTTCTCAACAGCCTATGGAAAAAAACCTCAAAAAATATGGTGAAAGATAACTCGACATGGGTGATTATATCTGCAAAAAGGTTACTGTAAGTTACACGTAGTTTAATGATGAAACATAACATATTTTAAAATTTATTTGAAGAAAACCAGCAACACTTATAAGGCTCTGTCTGACCCAAGCCATGAATTGCACACTGCAAAACCACCTTTTTGTCCTTGTATCAGAGATACTATTTCATACTGTAGTGAGAAAAAAGTCTGAAATATATAATTAGTAGATGCATAGCAGTTAGAGACAGTGTTTAGGTGGTCCTAAATTATTCTATTTCTATTCCTTGTACTAAATATCATTTTGAAGTTGAATAAATCTCTTAGCTTCTATGTCTGTCCCATATGTAATATCACAGTAAACCACACTCTGCTAACTCAAGTTACTTTTGCTGGGACGAGTTCCTCTGTGGTTTTTATGCTGTGTGGACTTAGTAACTATAGTCCAGAGCAAAGTATTATTAACTCTAATCTGCAAAACATCAAGCTTCCTTAATTTAATTCACAAAGCTAACCAATAGTCCACCTGTAAAAGAACAGTGTCAAAATCTTTCAAGCCTTATAAATAGCTCGACCATCTCAGGGGACAAAGTGTTTAGGGTATAAATCCTTATTTTGTTCCTTTTATGACTTACTGTACCTTTCAGTGAGGAAGTGTGTCGCCACAGCATATGAGAATAGCTCTCACATTTGGAGCAGATACGAACAGCATGTACTTAGCACCAGTTTTTCCTTTGTCCTCACATGCTCTGAGCACATGAGATATTGTCAATAAAGATTCTTCTGAAAATGAATTCTTCCCCACTCAGTAGGGTGATAACCAAGCTTGCACGCACAAGCAGGATTTGTGATTGTGATGCTTTCTCATGACAGGGATCATGGAAAACTACATAGACCATAAGCCACTGTATTTATTTGCCTCTATTTTTGATCTGTCATTTCCTTCTTCATCCAAACTTCAGTTGCACACTAAGGTGCAGACAAATTATCAAACTACTACCTGCAGCCCTCTGCATCGTGGGATGTGACCAAATCCACCACCCAGGAGAAGCATACTGAAATTTTAAGAGTCTGGGGCTCACGGAACACTTCTTTTAGGAGGGGATAGACATGAATTATTTAGCTTTGTTTGCAGCCAGCCACTTTTTTTTCCCTCCAAATACTTCAGGTCATTCATGATAGCTTGCTGTGAAAAGCCACAGCGAAGTTGCATATGACAACTGAAGTCCTGCTCACAGGGTGTGTATACCCTAAAGGGAATTCATACTTGAGCAAAGACAGTTAACATAGCCACACATGTTTTGACCTGCATATTAACGGAGCTTTTCAATTGTGTTATGATAACTCAACTGAGCTCATGCAATTAGAAAGAAAAAGAACAACAAAAAACCCCAAACAAAAACAGAAAAAACAAACCAAAAAACCAAACCCCACTCACAGCATATCCCTGTCAAGTTACAGCAAACTCTTCAGCTTTCATTGTGACCTTTAATTACCTACTTTGCAGGGAGTGTTTTGCTTAAGAGATTTATGATCAGTTACAACACACCATTTCTGTCATCTATTTCACCTCTCTATGCCAGACAAAGTAATTATCATCTTCTTGCCCTTTCTGGATTGAGTTTACCATCTTTGTTCAAATGCAATCCACCACAGAAAGGCACCATAGCTTGAATTGCTCCTGTTCATTGTGCCATTGAGGAATGAATGTGCTGTAAGCTCTACTATCCATGACAGCTAATGGCAAAATCACGCTGGACTGAAGCTTGATTTTCCTTCATGAAACAACTAAGGGTGGACCAAAAGCCATTGGAAATTTTAATTTTTGCATCAGCAACAAAATACAGGCCTTAAGTATGTAGTGCTGAAATCAAAGTCTGAAATTGGTTTGAAGACTAGAATCAACACTTCAAAGAGGCTGAGATAAAGTTGCTGGAACATTTGTCAATTCTTTAAGCAAAGCCCTCCTTTTGGATTTCTGAGGAAATGTTTCTTCAAGGATTTTCCTGAAATTTTGCGTGAAAGGATAGTAGCTGTGGTGTCCCTCTCTTCCAGACTGCCTTCTGTAATGACACAGAGGAAACATAACCCATTATGTAATAATTAAATTGTTTGTTTCATTTTGAACTAAATCACAGAGGCAATTAATTTGAAAGTGTTTTGTCAGATAAAAAAGATAAGAGAAAGCAGAATAATAATCTCTAATTGAAAGTAGTGCTGTAGGAGCTTTAGAAAGCTCATCTTAAAAAAAAAAAAAAAAAAAAAAAACAACCAAACAAAAACCAGAAGGCCTTGAAAGAGCTTCATTAAAATATATATAAGATAATCTGAAAATAAATACTTATAAAATCCTTTTCTTTTTTTTTCTAATACATATAATTTGACAACTATCTCATCTGTTTTTTATAGCAAGAAAATATACTCTGTCCAGAAAATGATCTAAGAAAAGGGGTATTGTGTCTGGCATTTTGCATAGGTATAAAAGGTGTTCTTTGCAAGCTTCATGAAAATGCAATATTGTTCATTATACCCTTCTACAGATTATCTTCAGAAGGCAGCATTTTTTTGTTTCTGTTTGCATGAAAAATCTAGGAGGCAACAAAAAGATCCATCAATCTGAAAAAAGATACAGAAAACTGCAAAATGCAAAAAGATGTGAATGAGTCTGTACAAAAATTATTTAAATTTCTTTTTTTTTCAGCTCAGTAGACCTTCTTAAGTTGGATGCAACATTCATATTTTAAAAACGACCTTTTCATTTCAGTAGTTTCAGATAACCAGAAATAATGGTACACCTAAGGAACACAGAAAAGTATAAGCACTAGTTACAAGAGAAAGAACACTTCTTCAGATAACTGTTCCAAATCCAACTCTAGGGACTAGTAGCTGATCGTTACTAATTTGTGTGATCTTTAGTCCAGTTCCCACTAGACACATATTCTAACCAGAAAAAAACCCAACCCTGTCATAACCAGCATTCTTGTTCACAGTTTCAGGAAAGTGTACAAGATTGAACAGGTCCAGGAAATTCTTTGAATTCAAACCCCGCTCTCACAAACAGTTTCTGTATTGGGACAGTGCTGGGCACACTGCATTGTTGCTGATGAGGTGTACCTGTTCTGCCTTAAAAACTGGCTCTTTAGAAAAGTCACGCTCAAATTTTATATGCCTTGTGCATAATCCTGAAGAATCAGTATTCCCCCATATAAGGCCAATTTTCTCTGAGACAGTATATCAGCAATAACAGACTTTCTGCTAAAGTTTTTAGGTACAGCATATACGGCATCAGTAATCTCGTACTTACCTCTTTCTCCACTATGTTTTAAGACAGAGAAATAAACCTCAGTTTAGTGCTCTTTCATGACTGTTAAGAGAAGAATCACATATTGACATGAAAGACCTGCAACAG
The DNA here is from genome assembly GCF_017639655.2 of Falco naumanni. Taxonomy (NCBI): domain Eukaryota; kingdom Metazoa; phylum Chordata; class Aves; order Falconiformes; family Falconidae; genus Falco; species Falco naumanni. The sequence goes on along the minus strand of NC_054057.1, from coordinate 24,654,012 downwards.
CTGTGAGAATACAGAGACTGCAAAGCATCCTCTTTGGAACATCAGCAGCCTGGTAACAGTACTGTGATATATTTGTGAGCCCTATGCTTTGTCAATAGCAGCTGTTGTCTGTGGCATCTCTGGAAACAGGGATTTTAATCTTGAGAGAGCTTTGAATTCACCTTTTAAAATACACAGTTACTTCTTGTGCTGCAGAGTAGCTTTTCATATGACCAAGATAGCAAAAGCAGTTAGTTTGTATCTGGGGCATTAATACATTTTAGCTACATAAAGATCAATAAATAGAGGCCTTAACCTTCTTTATTAAGATGTCTTAAAGAGGTCTTAAAACTCTTTATACTTGCAGTAATTTCTATGAGCCTTGGCTGACCTTCCTCAAGTAGGCCTGGCTTACAAACTGACCTTAAACTTAAATTTAGGTTTGGAGGGGGAAAAAAAGCAAAACAACCCACCCGGAGGAGACCATCCACTTTAAAGTATATTGGCAGCTGTATGTAAAATAAAACAAATATCTCTTCCTGTACAGGATGTTTCCTTAGGAATGCATTGGGAACAGCTCCACTTCCCAGTCAACAACAAACCAGTCCGAAAAAACATACTTGAAAAGAAAGGAAATATGCAACATGGTACATGACGCAAGCCTGGGTGTAAATGAGAAACTATGAATCACTAACACATTTTGCCATTACTGCTGCTGTTGTGACAGACCAATGCATAAGTGGAGTGAAATCCCCCAAGCCACGCTAAAGTTGCACTGCCTCAAGTTTCATTATAAATTCTCAATGCAGGGGAAGGTCATGGCTAAGCATCTCAGGTCTTCCACGTGTAGATTTTTAAAGCTGCAGAAAATTTTTGCCAAACTCCCTGTTTGCTAAAGCTAAAGACCTTCATCTGTGCTTGAGTTTGCTACACAGGACTGGCCCTGATGTAACACGACAAAAAAAACCCTTCAGTGCTATGCACTGTCTTCAGGTGCTCATTTGAATCTCACGCTTCCAGCACTTTCCTCTTTACTGCTCTCTTTAAAATGAAAATAAACACGCATTTCAATGGCAAGAGACACACTTAGTCATAACTTTCACAGGAGATATTTTCTATCACATGGAACAAGATGAATGTGGGGTGGCAACGTATTGCATGATTCCTGATGACCAAGTAGTATCATTCTTTTCCAGAGATAGGTTCACAACAGTGAAACTCAAGAGAAGGTTTATCACTGAATTGTGTATTGTTGTTATCTGCAATGATCCAATGCCTGGAGGGCAAGTAACTTAGGATACCAGAATGTTGGATAAATACAGTGTTACTTCTAATACTAAATTATAGTTTAGTAAAAAAAAAAAGAGTGTGTGTGTGTGTGTGAATCCCAAAAATTTGCAATATAAAAACATTCCAATATTTTCCACAATACCTTCTATTTAAGCTTCTAATACTCCTACATCTTAAGATACAGTCTCTAGGTGCAAAAACAATCAGGTAATTTGTTGAATATAATTCATTCAATGGATGGTATTTTAAAATATATCTAGATACATCAACTTACTTTTGTCAAAGCAGACAATAACATTATGCATTTAATTGGATTCAAATTAATTCCTCATTTTCTCCACCCTTGAATAATCTGAATAATCTATCCTCTGAAAATTGGATACTGTGTTTTTCAAACAAGTACTATTACAGTTATTTACGCGTTTTCTGGTAAGACAGGTGAATCACATACAACTTCACTAAGCATTTTGAATGTTTCTTGTGGTCTGAAGTTCTCACTGAGAAACTGAAGGCTGGAAAACTTTATTCACCTTGGTCATCATTCTTCCAGAGTCTATTTAGTCAAAAAAATGCTTACTTACAGATCCATAGATTTCAAATGCAATGCCAGTATTATGCATCTGTATTATGCTAATATAATCAAGAAAACACATCTTAAAAATTTCACTCAGGTCCCATTCCTGATGATTTGGTGTTATGTTCTGCTAACTCATTACTGAATCCTTTATGCAATTTTTTTTTTGCTATGAGAATCATAGCCAACAACCTTTCTGTCTTCCCACCACATCTTTAGCAACTAATGACTGTAAAGCATGAGGTGCCCCTATGGCACTATCTAGCTAATAAGCAAACTATCAAACTATCAAATCTCTTGCCAGATCTTTAATCACAAAAGAATCATATTATTGTTGATACTTGACTGTGCCACACCATATGCCCAAAAGGCTAGAAAACATGGCACTTAATGCATGAAGAATCATCATAAATTATGATATGCCAATAAAACACTGGGAAGAATTTTTGGCTTTGGTATTTTTGCTCACTACAAGAAAGTCTTCAGCTGTGTGAGCAGGGGATTTAAACTGTGTAAATCCACACAAATAGGTAGAGCCAGCACTTGTTAGTGTCTAGAAGCATGCCACAGGGTCAAATAGGTGAACAGGAAAGCACACCTGAAAAAAGTTTTACTACTGAATAAAAATGGTATCATATAGGTTGTTCAGTTACAACCCAAACTCTAATTTTTCTAAAGCATAAAAATCACCAGATAAGTGAGGAATACTCTCAATCATCATTTATTATAGTACAGAATAACCTTCCTATCTTTTTTTAAACACAAACTTAGAAAATAATTGTACACCGTTCATACCTACCTCCACAGAAGAACTGCATGGGATTTTGGAGCATTTAGGCATGTGAATAAGTTGAGAGTAGCACAGTTACCATGTCTTCTGGTTTGAAATAATCTCTAAGTGTAGCTGTGGGAACTGTTGATTATTACTGAAGTACATATACAACTTCATATAGAAGTATATAATTTTAATTCTTGTTTGCTTGTGTGTTGTGATGCTACTCTCTCATCTGAAAGGTTATGTCACTTGTCAACAAACAGACATGATTTCTAAATGGCTGCCTCCAGTTTCTATGCAAGAAACCTCATATGGGGAGTCCTGCTGAAAAGTCTAAGCACAACAATAAGTTTACATACATGAGCAAGCAAAATTAGCCTTCCAATGGCCATCACTTGCTTCCCTACATTTCACTTCTCATTTAAACCACAACAACTTAATATATTTACTTAAAGGTTTGCTGATGGTACAAAGGGGCGGGGGTTGGGGGGGCTGGTGTCAGGGGGAAGGCATGCTACAATAAAGTCTGGCACTCTGAACCAAGTCTTAGTGTCATTATTGCAGCTTGGTCTTGAAGAGTCCAGGTTATGAAGGTGAGAAGAGCAGAATTTCCTTAAGGCACTGAAGTCTTCATCTCCTAATGCATCAGACGTATACGACAACTTGACTGAGTAACAGAGGGGCTGCACAGAAAGGGAACAGGCTAAGTGAGCCTTTACTAAAACTGGTGAACTCCAGCATTGAGTGTGCCTCCACCAAGAACCTGACATGGTTGCTTCTGTCCTTCCTAGGTTATGACTGCTTTAGAGAGGTCATTCTTTCTAATGTTTGAAACCAAAGATCCTGATGCTACAGCTTTAGGAGCAATGAAAAGCAATTCCTTTTAACGTACTTTACACCAAGTCTTTTAGAAAACAAGAAACTGATGGCAAGATCAGGCCTGAGGTAACATTTTTACTCTCAATCACATTAAGGTTATATGCAGTTCTTAGATGTTTCTCTTCTTTGCTTTTTTTGTGAAGACTTTGAAATTCCCTGTGTAGACAGGTGATTGTGTGCAGAGAGAAGTGTAAGGATCGCGCTGAAAGCTGACCCTTTCTGGGTACAGCACATTTACAACAGTGCAAAACCTCCTGCCAAGGTACCAACAAATCTTTCAAACTATGGCATGTTCTTGAATAAGGATGGGCTCCTGAATCAAAATGTTGCTTTACAAACCTCAATCAAAGTAAGTAAAATAAAAATAAACAATAAACAGGATACAACCAGTGTCAATATTTATTCCATAACAGAAGTCTTTTTCACAGGCAGCAAGTTTCAACATCTTAAGTATTGTCTGCGTGTTACTTACATTTACCCAAATCAGGTAAACGAAGAAATAAAATGCAACAATTTCTGTTGGACAACAGAAAGCAGTTCATTTGTTAATAGATATACTACAGTACCTTTCATCTGAAGATCTCAGGGTAATCTGGAATAATTAAACAAGCCTCGTATTAAAGCCTTGTGGTTATTATTTCCTCCCAGCTCAGTATGAGTTAAGCACCTAATTGCTTTGCATATTTGGAAATCTTTCTTAGAAGAGTTAAATGATTAATTTAAACTCTTCTGAGAGTTAATGATGAACCTGTATGGCACAGGTTGTCATTACAAACTGAAATCTGACAAATTGTTAGAAAAATTTCTTGTTTTCCTGTGACAAGAAGAGCAGAGTTAAAAAGTAAATGCTCTACAGATAGCTTTTCACGAGTCCAAATCTCTTTATAGGAACACAAATGAGAGTCTTTAGAGGGGTTCAACACTGAAAAGTGAGCTGCTGTGGATTCTTGCTTCATTGTGAGCTATGAAAGTTCTGCCATGTAATTTAGATGCCTAAAAGGAAGCAGTTAGGGAGCATATTCTTTAAAAGCTTCACCTGTCCTGTAAATTTGAAAGACTGAAATATGACTATACTACATAGAGTAAATCAGTAGTGAGAAAAAATATAATGTCCTCTATTGTCTAAATCAGTTTATGTAGGCAATTAAATGTCAATGTGCAATTTATTTATTTATTTATTGGTGATGAGTTCATAAAGTAACCTCCCTCTCCAATTCCACCCGACCTCATTTGACAGGTAAAGCAAGTAGCCAACTTTTCCATGTCATCGAGGACTGAATTGTTTTCTGTACCAATACAGATTTTTCCCAGGTAAAGAGGCTATTTGCTGTATCCAGGATTTATGGACACTGTCACTCATAAACTCTTCCAAACTCACATGGTGAAGAAAGGACAGCCAGTTCCTGCTGCGTGCTCTTTGTTATACATGAAACATTTTTTTTTGTTCCATTTCTGGATGAATCACTTTTAGGAAAGTCAGCAGGGAACCAATTTCAACATCGTGTGTGATGTCTTTGAAGTCTGCCTTCTGCTCTGTATCACAGCAGTGAACTGAACGTTTACATGCCTTCTTGGCTTGCACTTCATAATGCTGAGTGCATGCATCTATGCCCGCCTATGAATCTATATTGGCCACTGGATTTGGAATTCAGCTTTGTTACTTTATTGTAATGTAGTTCATTACAGCTAGATTTGCAGTAAACATTGCCAGTGTGAAGACAGATTTTACTTGTGGCAGTTCTTACTTTCCTATATCCACTAAACACTATTTCTTGTTATAAACAACAGACTTCCCTACAGTTTGGGTTATACCAGAAAATACTTTACAAGAAACAACGATGTTTGTAGAGACTGGAGACTGCAATTTCTGTCCAAAAGAATCTTAGAATGATAGAGAATGGAGAAAGAAGAGAAGCGGGGAAGTCAAGCTGATGTTCTAGCCTAGGCACCCTGTCTTACTGTGACAGCCTGAAAAGCAAGAAACGAGAGAACATGGATAGAACCATATGGGGTCTATGTTACAAAAAAGAAACATGCCAGATGTATATCTTATGGAAGCATACAGATAGATAAAACAAACACAAGCCTCCCTTTTTCTCTGCCAGCTTAATATCATCAGCTCACAAATGTCAGCGGGAAGTTACAATTGGAGTGGGTCTCAAGGAGGAAACTCAGAAGGAGCACAAACAGCATTCTGTGAATGCTGCTTGTGTTACCACAGAAGGTGTTACAAGGACTAAAAGGGAAAAATACTTCTTTTCACACTCACATTAAAAGCTGAACACTATTTTTTATTTTCTTTTGCATAGAGATTCCTTCCCTCAGAACTGAAGAAGCTGTCTATCAATTTAGTTTTAAAAAAAAACCAAAAACAAAAACAAAAACAAAACAGTGAAGTTAGAAAAATAGTTCTGCTTGTTTCCCCAGGTCCAATCATAAGATCTAACAGAATATATTACGTCTCCTTAGAAAATGTGTCTTTCTCATGTCCTAAGACTGTAAGAGCCACTTACACAAACATTATTCTAAAAGATAAAGTATAGCAGAGGCAGAGTTTGAGAACTGTGGAACTCACAGCTCAAGTGAAAAGGCACAGCCCAGGTAGCTGCTGGCTGAAAGGCAGTCTGTGACGTGGAGAGAAATAAGTCTTCTCTTATAAAAGCAGCTTTTCATACTGCCGTTCTCGTTAGCTCCAAATGTAAGCGGAAGCGTTAGTAAAACTTCAAATTTCCATTACAAATGTTACATTCCAGTTATCATGTTGTAGCAATTATTGCAGCTTTTTGATGAAACAGGTTTTACATTTTATCAAATAGTTAAGAAAAATCTGATGTTAACTGAATCATGTGAATATTACTGAGTGTCAAAATACAAATTCTGATCATACAAACACCAGTTTATGTCCACACCCTGAAGTGCCTATAGTCTTGTTTATACTGGGGTAGTCAGCCAAAGCTCTGGCTTTTTCCAGCAGCAAGCAGCTGCTCAGGTGCAGGAGAACCACATTTCGAGCTCTTCCATTCTGACGGCCTGAGGTTCTACATCTCTCCAGTTTGCCCCTCAGCTCCTAATTGCCCACACCGAATTGCCAGTACTCAGTTCCCTAGAAAAACAAAGCACCTTGGACAAGAAAAATGTGACTTTGAACACAGAGAAAGAAAATCAACAAAAAAGGAAACAGTATGAAATTTTTTGGTCCCATCATATGATTTTCACTCACATATAACATTCTTTATGAGCACAGACCACCCTCTTGCAAATACCAGTACCACTTTAAAAGCAGTGCCAGTATGAAGCCATGCTCTGTATTTAATTTCAATTTATACATACAGATACTTTACATAGGCACACTAGTTTAAAGGGCTCTTACAATAAATTAGAATTCCACCATAACTATTTATAAACACATTCAGTTAATGTGTAAAGAATAGCAATGCAGTCACACAGCAACGGAAAGAAAAAAGTCTCAAACGGAACTGAACTGTTCTGAATTTGTGAAGATCTCAGTTCAAGTAAGGTTTCTGATTTCTCTATGATGATTTATTAAGGCCTGTAAAATCACCAGGGTGATTAGCCAACACATTTGAGTCTTCTTTATAAAGCCACTAGTAAAATCTAGACTTCAGAAAGTTTCAATTAAATTATGTTCATCTTATATTCTCAGGACTCACAAATGTGTGCTTCACTGCTCCTATGATCTTTTTACTTTACGTTTTACTTTTACTGAAAAATAGTAATAATACATATGATTTTATAGGCTCAGGTGTAACTTGATAATCCTCCTTATCCTTTTCCACATGAGCAAAACTTGTTGGTGACAGCTTACTCTATTGGCCCATCAGCCTGAAAATAATGATATAACTTAAGATGGTGGAGTAGTGCAAACTGTCCACATCCCAGTTTCCTGAAATTCCAGCCATGAGCTATGGAATAAAACCCACCAAACTTTTGTATTGTGACTGTCTTGATATGAAAACATAGGAACTCAGTGTCTTCCGAGACAATGGAGTTGGCAGAAGCCACTCCGTAACTCAGACCAAGTTAAGAACATTGGTTTTCATAACATGTGAGGGGTTTTTGGATGATGTTTGGGTTTCATATTGGGAAAAAAAAAAAAAAATCCCCCACACAACTGCTCATTCAACACATTTCATTTTTTCAGCACAAAGATATTTGTGTTACAGTTGGTTCTTGCATGCCATTATGTGAAGCTAGATGATGAAACTCATCTTTACATGCCTCCCTGGTGCCTGAATCACTTCCAAATTTTTAGCTGGAAATGCTCCTGCCAGCTTCACTGCTCGTTCACCCCTCATGCTCATTAGATTGAAGCCACCAATGCAACAGTATAGATTTGTTTTCTGAGGGTTTTCTACTTTATTTTGTTAAAGCGATTGGCTCCTCTAAAATGATATCGGTTATAGTCCATTGCCTGTGAGAGTGCCATTGTTACGGTCTCTAACCAGGCTTTGATATTTCAGATAGCGTTGAGAGAGGTCTCTTTCCTCGTCACATGTTGAGAGCTGTGCAACACAATTTTACATGAGAAATACAGGATGATTCTAGTGTGTGATTCCCCTTTACAAATGCCTTTTACATGTTTAAACTCCAATTCTTATCTGGTAAATGGATCCACTTCTTTCTAGTAAGTTATTCAATACAGCCACAACCCCGATACTGGTATCCTTACCCAGAGAACA